>NW_024093495.1:0-12234 GCF_014356525.2 Nilaparvata lugens | reverse complement strand
AATCGACTATAGAATTATACATCATAAATCAGCTGTCTAGTGGACTATAGTACTACCCGTTTCAAAAAACATCGAACATCTTGAAATTGTATCTATCCATGAACGTTGTAGACAGTTGCAGCCAGACCTGATAACAGCGCTCACACTCACATTCCGGACGACACGTCACGGTACGATATAGGACAGAAAGCTTTATGCTTATTAGGATTCTTTCTAGACATTTTAAATTGATAAATCATTTATTAATTTTTGAGAAAACATAACAACAGGTCAATGTAACTCACTGAGCGCGAGGTCTACTGTTCACAGAACTACTAGTCAATGAGGAGAGAGATTGAATGTGCATTGAATTGGATAATAAAATATTGTGATGTAACTACATAAATCGGCGGTGTTTCAACAAATAATTGTCGACTCTATAAAATGATCGAAAATAATTACCTTCAAATACCTACAAATTTGAGTGGTTTCGAAAAAACTCTGATAATAAGTAATATATTAGGAATTCAACATTTTTCTTCTAAAAATTAATCCTGAACCACTACAAATGTATAACATACCAAAAAAATCAAAATCATAACAGCGAGTACATTACACCTCAATTTTGATCTATGATAGAAACAAACTTGATAAGAGAGCCATACTCAACCTACATATACATGTGTATACATCGACGCGCAGTTGAGAAAGGAAAATTCCTGCCAAATCTCATCGAATTCTATCAACGCGTTTGACCGTAATCGCGTTACATACATACAGACAAACAAAAGAATATCCGAGTTAAACATAGACCTAACTACGTTCGGTCAATTATCCTCTTCATGTCCTTCCGCGAATCTTTTCCAGGGATGAGACCTAGTGAAATCGAATTTTTATATCATACTAGCCGTCAGGCTCGCTTCACTCACCATATCCGTCTAGCCAGGGAGCTCCGCCTCCTGGACCCTGAACTGGTTCGTCCAAAAATAAGATCAGCGGACTCGCTTCGCTCGCCTGCATGTAGACCTCAGCGTTAACCTCTATACCGAATTCTGCACCCCCGACTGGATTGTCCAAAAATGAGATCAGCGGGCTCGCTTCGCTCGCCTGCATGTAGACCTCAGCGGAACCTCAGTACCAAATTTGAACGTATTATGTCAATTTGATCTCGAAAAACACCTGTTACTATATCGGCGATCTTTGGCGAACAAATTCTTCCACCTCAGCTAAACCTGTGTACTGATTTAAAAAATATATTTCCATTATTGAAAAAGGCGAGGAAACGCAGAAAAGCTGAAAAACGCTAATTTTGGCTAATTGGATAAATTGGTATTTAGGAGGTCCTGGATAAATGCATTTCAATCTTCAACTTGGTGCCAACCAACAAAGTCAACTCAACTTAATGCCAACCTGACAAATTTTGAATTTAGGTACCAGAACAACTGTTTCGAAGAGGTACTCTCTCTAGATCAAAGCTTAAAGATGCATAGACTCACATGCAGCGCTAGTGTTGTACTTGGAATTGAAATCGGCCATTGAGGGGGCAACCTATAAGATTACGCTTATAAGAAAAGCCTTTTCAATCTATAGTATTACAAATATATAGATTAATATCTCGTGCTAAAATACCCCAATGGTGGCCTTCAATTTCAAGTAAGAGCTATCATTGGGAAGGCATAGGCATTGTGGGTCTATATCTCTTCAAGGTCTTTGCTCTAGATTATAGTTCTATATAACATATGGTATGGACATTTCAATTATAATTTTAAGATATGGGAATAAGAAAAA
This sequence comes from Nilaparvata lugens, assembly GCF_014356525.2. Lineage (NCBI taxonomy): Eukaryota > Metazoa > Arthropoda > Insecta > Hemiptera > Delphacidae > Nilaparvata > Nilaparvata lugens. The sequence goes on along the minus strand of NW_024093495.1, from coordinate 10,467 downwards.
TATACATGCTAAAAGACGTACTTTAAACCCTCAGAGTTAAAATATTGCCAAAAGATTTCTTAGTGCGCCTCTAAAGGGCCAACTGAACATACCTACCAAATTTGAACGTTTTTGGTCCGTTATTAGTGGTAGATTTGTAGATTTTTAGTTCTGCGAGTGAGTGAGCAGCCAGTCAGTGAGTGAGTGCCATTTCGCTTTTATATATCTATATATATAGAAACCTACTTTGTTCCAAATCTCGTGAAAATCGTTAGAGCCATTTTCGAGATCCGTTGGACATACATAACCATTTAACCACAAAAACCATGTACAGAAATTGCTCGCTCAATATAATAGAATAGAGAAATGATTTCATAGTACTCATTAGAGTGGGACTTATCTGTTCCGATTTCCAACGGACTATTTTCTTGCGGTTGACTATAGCGAGATGGATATGCACGATCACAGATCGGAAACTACTACTTTTGACAATATAATTATCCTATATGCATGTAGGGAAAAGAGTCTTATTATTCATGTATTCTCTATATTCTATGCTAGATTTATATATCCGTCATATATTTTGCTGTATTCTTCATATTCTGTGCAAGTAATTTGTGTATCTTCTATATATATATATATATAGAAAAGCGAAATGGCACTCACTCACTGTCTCACTCACTCGCATAACTAAAATCTACCGGACCAAAAACGTTCAAAAGTGGAATGTTCAGTTGGCCCTTTAGAGGCGCACCAAGAAATCTTTTGGCAATATTTTAACTCTAAGGGTTGTTTTTAAGGGTTTTAAAGTTCGTCTTTTAGCATGTATATTCTTCTTCTCCCAATCTCTTAATTATAATTGAAATTTCCATATCATATGCTACTATAGAACTATAACTAGATAGAGTACCTCTTCGAAATAGTTGTTAACTGGCAACTAAATTAATTATTTTGTCAGGTTGGCATTAAGTTGAGTTGACTTTGTTAGGTTGGCACCAAGTTGAAGATTTAAATGCATTTATCGCGGAAAAATTGATTGGGCACTGCTATTTCAATCCTGGGAATGATTTACTAGCCGTCAGGCTCGCTTCGCTCGCCATGTCCGTTTAGTCTTAACCCCCGACTGGATTGTCCTAACATATAATAAAAATGCTCAAATGAAAAATGAAGGCGAGCGAAGCGAGCCTGCTGATCTCATTCTCGGATGATCCAGTCGGGGGTCCGGGGGGCGGAGCCCCCTGGCTAGACGGATATGGCGAGCAAAGCGAGCCTGACGGCTAGTTCTTCATATATTTTGCTAGTGATTTATGAATTCTTGATATATTTTGCTACTGATTTATTAAGTTGGTGAGCCTGTTGGAGGGGCGCGAAAATCTTGAAGTGTATTCTACGATTTACTGGATAATTTAGTTTTTGGGGGAATTTCGATTGTAGAGGAGATATTATAAGAAGTGACAGATGGAGAAGGAAGAAGAAGAAGGAAGAAGAAGAAATAGAAGGAGGAGAAGAAGAAGAAGAACAGGAATAAGGAAAAAAAGAAGTAGAAGAAAAAGAGGAATAAGTAGTATGAGAAGAAACAAAAAGCTAGAACAAGAAAAAGTCATGGAGGAGAGGTGGAAGTAAAGGAGGAGGAACAGGGAGAAGAAAAATTAGAAGAAGAAAAAGAGAAAGAAGATATGACACGGATGAGAGGAGGAGGAACAGGATAAGAATAACAAGAACAAGATCATAATCAATAGAAGAAGAAAGAAGAGAAAAAAGTGGATTATATGAGGAAAATTAAAAGACAAACAAAATATCACCCGATTGTTCAAAATCTTGTATTAGAAGTGTAGATGGGACCACGTCAAACTGGGCTGGCGACAAAGTGCGCCGACGACAAACTGAGCTGGTTTTCCAGCCACTTTAAGGAATGCAGCCCAGTTTGACGGCGTGCAACTTTGTCGATAGCCCACTTTGTCGTCAGCCCACTTTGTCGTAAGCCCAGTTTGTCATCGTCCCGTGTAGATAACAGAAAGGTAGGAATTGAACTGTCAATATTTAAAAGGAAAAAGAAGCAACAAAAGAAAGGAGAAGTGAGAGGGGAAAAGACGAAAAAAGAACAAAAATGAGAAGAAGAACATGAAGAAGAGGGAGAAGGAGAACAATAAGAAGTGAGAGGAGTAGTGGACAAGAGGAAAAGGAAAAGATTGAAGTAAGAGGAGAATAGAAAGAAGAAGGAAAAAAATCAAAAATAATAAGTTGAAAGTGGGCAAGACAGAAGAAGAACAGGAAGGAAGAAGAAGAAAGGAAGGTAGAAAGAAGAAGGAGAAGGAGGAGAAAAAGAAGGAGAAGGAGAAGAAGAAGCAGATGAAGAAGAACGAGAAGAACAAGAGACATTGAAGAAGAAGACAGTGTACACAAATAACAAAATCCAAAATCGATCAACCAATCTCAAAACCAAGTCCAGATTCTAGACAGAAGAATATAAGGACAATCTTAGATTGGGAAGACGAAAAAGAAGATAAAAAATAAGAAGAAGGAGAAAAGAAAACGGCCCTTAAAATGTGAAGGGATGAACAGTTAGGGGTATGTATTGGAAGTGAATGGTTGTTCTAAATTACCTCCTCCTCTTCCTCCTCCTCCTCCTCCTCCTTAACGGATGGACCCTTCTTGAAGTCTCAAGTCTGGTCTATTGCCGAAGAATCAATAAAATAAAGGGGTTAGTAAGTCCGTTTCCGGCCCCTACTCGACTTTGTCACTTGAGATAAACTTCAGGAAGATCTTGAAAAACATTTGGACTTTGTCTAGGAACATATTTAAATTAATCAAATAATACATTCTTGTTCAAGTTTGGAAATTCTGTTAAAATAATAATATTTGGAAAACTATAATATCTGAATAGAACTGATAGTTTGTTCGTAAGATTTTATTTTCTTATTATTTATTATTTTTCGCCCTACTTGGATGTAATGAGCTGGTTTTCGTGCGTCATATGGAGGCCGAAAGTGATTGTTTTCAGACCAGGGCGGTAAAATTTTCACGGCCCTAGGGCTGTAAAATAACCTTGAAAACAGCTTATTCTGATTTGATGTGAACGTGTTTACAAAATAGTTTATGAAACGGAATCAGTTTATGCTCTAGAATTGAATAAAGTAAAGATACTATCATTTTATTTGGATGAATGAAATACGAATAAGATATATGAACTAATCAAATTCGATTTTAAGAGTAGGATAGAACTTCTAACCTAAACTTCCGAAGTCGACGAAACAAGCATTGTTGACGTTGACATTCAGATTGGCCAAATTTTAAGTGTGCTAAAACAGCTGAGTATAAACTTTTTATTATTTGTGTTATTATTCAAGATTTTTAAACTTTTCATTATTTGTGTTATTATTCAAGAATTGAAACATCTATAAAATATCATCCTATTGTCATTTGAAAGAATAAAAAATTATAAACTCAACCTCCCACATGATTGAACCATAGAGAAACAATAGCGTAAGACTAAACTATGCTATGATTCTCTATGATTGAACGTAGTATTTTAGGATATTTAGTCAAATCAGAATAAAGAATAAAAATACTTGGTCGATTTCCTGATATTCAGATTACCTCAGATTCTCCAGAGCTATACCTTCCAGTTTTGCTTTCGGAAGTGCTTAATAAACAATTATTCTCATATATTTATTGTTTATTTTTGTGTGTGGCGGAAAATAGCGTTCGCACCACGGGCAAAAATGTTTTTTCCTACAGTTACGTTGAAAAGTGGCCATTGCTGCTCTGATTACACAACGCAAAGAATCACTTTTCCGCTCTAGTGCGGAAAAATTTTTTCCGCACTCCAGATTTGCAACATGACAACGCAAAATAGTTAGTAGTCTAGGTTATATGGAGCACCAGTGGAGCAAAATCAAAATTAAGTTGGTAACAGTGACTGTGGTGCACGTTATAAGAATATTGAGGCGGTGGATGACAGCAGTTGACAGCCACCACATCAGTGACAGCCGCCCCTTTATTCAAACACTACTACATTATTCAATTTTATTTATTAATAATAAAAGATATATATTTTATATATTTTATATTTTATATATTTTATATATTTAATTTACACAGATATACATTTGATGGATTTCAGGGAATTTTACCCATAATAACCCACTTTTCATATTCGATGGTAACTGTAGGAAAAATTTAATGTGAAATACGTGCGCAAAGTTCCTCTGCTGCACTCAAGAAGCCATTCCGAGTAAACGTTTCTTTCGGTGCAGCAAACTGTTACTTTGCGCACTAGTTGCACAATAACTATTCCGGCTCTCAATCTTTTCTAGTCCTCGGCCTACGGCCTCGGACTTGAAAATCGATTTCGAGCCGGAAAAGTCTCATTTTCGGCCCTAAGTGCGAAATATACTATTACTTTCTGGAATTATTTAAGCCTAGGTGATGATGATGGGTTGAATGATAATAAAATGAAGGTAGAGTTATGAATGAATAAAAAATTATAGGTTATGCTATCCACTTGAATTGATATAGCAGAAAGAAAATGAGTCTGAAATGAATCCGGAAGAAATAACTGATTCCTTATCTCACTAGAAAGACAAGTGACTCTATAATGAGGTCCACGTTATAATGGCAGTTTTTGATTAGCAATAGTATTGCTATCCTTGTCTATCATTCAACAAAGCGTATAGCGCTATCTCTTCCTCGCTGTGCTCTGTTGCCAGACCGTATTTTAATAAGTTTTTTTTTCATTCATACTCTACCTTGATTGTATTATCATTCATCCTGATGATGATATCACTTAGCTTAAATACTTCCAGAAAGTAAAATAATAAATAATAAGAAAATAAAAACTAACAATGTAGAATTAGTAGTTAATTGACAAAATGTTCAATCTTAATTATGATATTATAGAAAAAACTAATTTATTGCTTAATGAAATATAATTGATAATTTGAAACGAGAATGAACAGTTTTAATATTACAATATCGGGGCACCGAGCTTCGATCGTTATTTATTTATTGATAAACAGAACACAATTCTCCAAAATGATTGGGGAAGTACAGGCACAGCCCAAAACTGTTTCTTCCTTGAATTTTGATTCATACACTATAAATGGTCCAAAAAGTAGGTTATGTTTCATACACTTGAATTCAGGATCAATTTTCTGTTCAAACATTTGAAAACAAAAAATTTATAAACCAAATAGAATAACAAAATAACATTCACTAATCACTTGAAATTGTCAAATAATGTTCAACTTAAAAATTATGATATACTCTAGTTTAGGAGGATTATAATGTCATGTCAACAAATCAGATTATGTTTATCAAATCGATTAAATTGTCTAGCTAGATAGAATTTCTCGCTGATTGATTATGATTACACAGCTGGGAATAATTCTGTCTCTCTTCCACACAGGCACACGCATCTTCTGTTATCGAGAGACGACGAAATTATCATCTGTTTTCCAAGGATGAATTATCCTTTTAATGTCGTTCAGCGAGTTTTCCAAAGAATGAGACCTAGTGCAATCGAATCTTTATATCATAAACCTACTATGTTCCAAATTTCGTGGAAATCGTTAGAGGAGTTTTCGAGATCCGTAAAACATAAATAACCAGATATATACAGAAATTGCTCGCTTAATATAATAGGATAATTCATTAGCATTTGAATAAATGCAATTTCCATCTGTAGACTGGCTAACCGCTATGATTCCGTATAAAATGAGCGCTGCTATCCAGAGATTATCACAGTTTGGTGTAAGGGTAAGGATTCCTGACCGGCAATTAGGAGGTACTGGGTTCGATTCCTGGGCTGGCAAATAATTTTAGAATAGTAGCGCTCATCGAATTTCCATCTAGCTGTTTACCCTGTTGTCAATATTTGCAGTAGCAGGAGTCTTCGGGGTGATTTAGAGATCTAGAGATTGTCAGTTTAGTGTGAGGGTAAGCATTCCTGACCGGCAATTAGGAGGTACCAGGTTCGATTCCCGGGCTGGCAAATAATTTTTGGATAGTAATTTCTCATTTATTTCCATATGAAAACTCATATCACCTCCGGTCTCACATACCAGTGTTCCTCTAAAGGTGCGTACAGATATACGCGCCGCGAACATGAGCAATTCACTTTTAATCAGCTGACTATATCTGTATTTCTACAGAAACGGTAAGATACAGATATAAAAAGCTTAGCATCAGCTGATTAACAGTGAATTGCTCATGTTCGCGGCGCGTAAATCTGTACGTACCTTTAAGTGTTGATTTTTCAAGTTTATTATTTAGTTTTTTTTTGTTATTTACAGATGGCGAGCCGATCAAACTCCCAGAAAACCTTGAGAGTCTACCCAAGGCAGAGCACTTCCCTACACAGAGGCACCGTTGGAATACAAATGAGGTTAGTAGATTACATTTATTAAAATAATTTATCTATTTATTTATTCGAAACGCATGAAAAGAGAACTTAACAGACTTTGTCTATTTTTCATGCGTTTTGTATGTAATTGAGGATTTTTTTAAGGTTGCGTTTGTCTATTATAGATTCATTTTACATATTTCTCTTAGAAATTAAATTTTCTATAAGTTATATAGGAAAATATTTTGTGTTTATTGTACATTTAACATAGTAAATCTGATTCAAACCTAGAAGAAACATGTTTTTCGTGACCAAGTTTCGCGTATATCGTCACATATCTTAAAAACTACTGTAGTTACAGGTCTGGAAACGGTTTTATTCAATTTTTCAGTTCATTTTATATAAATTACGCTAAATTGTACATTTCAATTAACAGTCAACAAATACCCGTAGGGCTTCGACTCAGCAGGGGAACTAAAATTCAGACGAAATTTTTCACTCTGTATAACTTGGTAACCAAGCATTTTTGGACCTATGTTAATTAGAACTTTTTTACTTTCCTTGCCTTATTACCATAGGTAAGGAAAATATTGCTTTCCGAAAAAAAGTAAGGTATCCAATTTCCTAATGTCTATACGTTTCAAGGTCCCCTGAGTCCAAAAAAGTGTTTTTTGGGTATTAGTCTGTATGTGTGTTTGTGTGTGTGTATGAGTGTATGTGCGTCTGTGTACACGATATCTCATCTCTCAATTAACGGAATGACTTGAAATTTGGAAATTAAGGTCCTTTAAATATGTGGATCCGACACTACCAATTTCGATCAAATGCAATTCAAGATGGTGGCTAAAATGGCGAAAATGTTGTCGAAAACAGGGGTTTTCGCGATTTTCTCGAAAACTGCTCCAACGATTTTGATTAAATTTATACCTAAATAGTCATTGATAAGCTCTATCAACTGCCACAAGTCTCCGCCCCATCTATGCAAAGTTTGATTTTAGATTCTCAATTATCAGGCTTCAGATACATTTGAACAAAAAATTTTGAGTGAAAAAGATTGAGCATGAAAATCTCTACAAGTAATGTTTAGTAACATTTTCACCTAAATTTGAAAATAAGCTTGAAATTCGAGAAAATGTGATTATCCAATTACAAACTGTTGGCAACTGTTGATTCTATTAAATCATTCACTATGAAGAGATAGCAGACCTCGTGTGTCTCCAGCGTTATTAAACTGTCAACAGCTGGCTCAGATTTTTCAATAGTAGACTTAAGATGCGCGTGAACACTAGCGTCAGGTGATCAATTTTCATAACGGCAAGGAAAGTTGTGTGAGTGCGCCTCACCAGATTTTTCTTCTTTCGATGTGAGGAATCACGGCCTGACTTATGGGCACCTTTTTCAGAACACTCTGTATACTCTTATGCTATCTTTCCTCCATGGTATAGCCGATTAGTTCAGCCTTCTATATTGGTCAAGTATTAAATTCAAAATTATTTTTCACATGAAATTGAAAAAATACATGATTTATGTAGACTGGAACATAATTTATCATGAATCTATATATTTAAAAGCGAAATGGCACTGACTGACTGACTGACTGACTCACTCACTCACTCACTCGCAGAACTAAAAATCTACCGGACCAAAAACGTTCAAATTTGGTAGATATGTTCAGTTGGCCCTTTAGAGGCGCACTAAGAAATCTTTTGGCAATATTTTAAACTCTAAGGTGGTTTTTAAGGGTTTGAAGTTCGTCTTTTAGCATGTATATTCTTCTTCTCCCAATCTCTTAAAATTATTGAAATGTCTATACCATATGTTAATATAGAGCTATAATCTAGAGAGAGTACCTCTTCGAAACAGTTGTTCTGGTAACTAAATTAAAAATGTTGTCAGGTTGGCATTAAGTTGAGTTGACTTTGTTAGGTTCGCACCAAGTTAAAGATTGAAATCATTTATCCAGGACCTCCTAAATATCAATTTATCCAATTAGCCAAAATTAGCGTTTTTCAGCTTTTCTGCGTTTCCTCACCTTTTTCAATAATTGATGGAAATATATTAAACAAATTCAGTACACAGGTTTAGCTGAGGTGGAAGAATTTTGTTCGCCATAGATACGCCGATATAGTAACAGGTGTTTTTCGAGATCAATTGACATAATACGTTCAAATTCGGTACAGAGGTTCCGCTGATCGACATGCAGGCGAGCGAAGCGAGCCCGCTGATCTCATTTTTGGACAATCCAGTCGGGGGTCCAGAATTCGGTACAGAGGTTCCGCTGAGATCGACATGCAGGCGTGCGAAGCGAGCCCGCTGATCTCATCCGGACGTTCTAGTCGGGAGTCCAGGGGGCGAGCCCCCTGGCTAGACGGATATGGCGAGCGAAGCGAGCCTGACGGCTAGTCACTGATAAAGATAAATACCGAAATATGATATGGGAGAGGAATAGCCCAAGCTTACCTTATTTTTCCTCTCCCTGTCACTGGTAGAGAGTTAGTGGGAGGATATATTGAATATTCTTTCCGAAGAATGGACATTGATATGTCCAAAGCTCCGCCAATTTATGTAGATGCATAACAATATAAATTATCTATAGTTTATATACAAATTACTTTTTCATATCATATACAGTTCAATAATTATTTTCTTAGTCTATATTATCATAGAGAACACGATAGCATAAGTAGATATCCCATGGTATAGGGCGTTTATGTCGCAACTTTTACTGTTATCCCAAGCCGATAGTTCACGTAGTTCTTTCCTATGAAGCTGTGTGACGCTGGTAGTCTCTTGAATTCTGCCGTTCATACACTCTCACCCCAACAAAACAGTAATAATTGACTATAATCGACAGTGATCGGCTTGAGATAACAGTAAAAGCTGCGACATAAATCCTATACCATGGATATCTACTAATGCTATCGTTTCTCTATGATATTATGTAAATTCATCTATAATGTTGCTGTATTGTAAGCTATTGTATATAAGTGTAATAAGCCAGTATATATTGTAATCTACATAAATAAAGTACTAAATCAATCAATCAATCATTTCTGATGATTCACTTATTGTATAAATCAATGAAGGATAGAAAATGATAATGATTTATTAACTTTTTTCATAGCAGTTAGTAGAGTTATAGGAATGAGATGAATATAAATCATTATGTTGATTGAGGGAGGAAAAATAGTTTTCGAACCTCCACTGAGAAAAAGTACTGAGCAAGAGATTGCGTGTCTGGTGGAAATAGGCGTGAGAGAGACGAAGGAGAAGGAGAAGAAGTAGAAGAAGAAGAAGAAGAAGAAGAAGAAAAAGTATGTAAACTAACCAAAAGTATAAAAGTAGTTACCTTATAACTTATCATCAACTAATAAATGGCTTGAAGATTCTGATGATAATAAATAATAATGTCTTCGAAGTTTTCTTCTTCTTCTTGTATTACTACTACTTCTTCTTCTACTTCTTCTACTACTTCTTCCTCTTTTCTTCCTCTTCTTCTGCATCATCATCTTCACTCTTCTTCTTCTTCTTTCTTCATCTTCTTCTTCTTCTTCTTCTTCTTCTCCTTCTTCTTCTTCTACTTCTTCTTCTTCTTCTTCTTCTTCCTTCTTCTTCTTCTTCTTCTTCTTCTTCTCTTCTTCTTCTTCTTCTTCTCCTTCTTCTCTTCTTGTATACGACCACTTCTCTTCTTCTTGTATTACGACCACTTCTTCTTCTACTTGTACTTCTTCTTATTCTTCTTCTTATATTACTACCACTTCTTCTTCTACTCTATTTCTTCTTCTCCTTCTTCTTCTTCCTTCTTCTTTCTTCTTTTCTTCTTCTTCTCCTTTTTTCTCTTCTTATTCTTTTTCTTCTTCCTCTCCTCCTCCTTCTAGTCTTTCCTTCTTACTATTATCCTCTACTTTTAATAGAGTTCAACTACTCGAAAAAATGTAATAAATCTGAAACTCAATTTCTAGTAGCCTCCTACTTTGTAAAACGTTTTCTAATATTATGATTGTAGAGGACTTTTTTTTTATATTTGGAGATGTCGAATTTTCGTGAGTATTAACGTTTCTGTCAGTTTAAGTTCTATTTACCCAGTTTACTTTGAATTTCTTCCCTGTTATCTATAAGATGTAAAGGAAATAAGTGGCTTATAC
>NW_024093494.1:0-11764 GCF_014356525.2 Nilaparvata lugens | reverse complement strand
ATTATTTAAACAAGAACGTTTTAAAACACATCAGATAAAATATCGGGCACCAAGCTTCGCTCGTTATTTTTATTTATTGATAAACAGAACACAATTCTCTTAAATAATCGTGTTTATATTAATTTCACAGCTGGCTATACGTCTCTTATCAATTTCGGGGATGCGATATTTTGATTTTTCATATCCCTTACTTTTTTACTATCCACAGCTGTTTCAGCAAGGATGATTATCCTTTTAATGTCGTTCAGCGAGTTTTCCCAAGGATAGACCTAGAGCAATCGAATCTTCATATAAAAACCTACTATGTTTCCAATTTCGTGAAAATCGTTAGAGCCGTTTTCGAGATCCGTTAAACATAACTAACCAGTTATAAAAAAACAGATATTAAATACAAATTGCTCGCTTAGATATAAAAATAACCAGATATATACAATACAGAAATTGCTCGCTTATATAATAGATATACCGGTACCATCTATCCTGTATAGGAGACAGTGATGAGGCAGAGAATTGGCAAACACTGATCTCTTGTCTTTCTTCAATGCCATAATAACGTGGATACTACTATATTAATCATAAAAATTCCGCGCAGATAGGAAACAAACTTTTACTCATATCAAAGAAGACAAGTACAAGTTTAGATACGATTTTCTAGCTCATATTAATTATACCTTTGTGGCAGGTTTCTTATAATATTTTTTGGAGCTTTCTTCGGAAAATTCTATCTTTCTAGTAGAAAATGGGCGAGTATAGAAATGATTCAATTCATTGTTTTATAAAAAGGTTTTAGCAAAAACAGGTTTCATATTTTTATAAAAAGTTCAGCAAAGACAGTAGAGCTATTTCCATTTTTCTAAGTACACTTTGTATTGGAATCTTGATTGTGAAAGCCGTGAATAAACACCTCACCTGCCATTTTTAGTTGGCTCGACTACAACAGTGGTTTCAGACGATTTTCTTCCACGTCTCACAAAAAATTGCTGTAGCAGAAAATTAATGATCGCATTTAATGAAGCTCCATAAATGATGAGAAAACCGTTTTCTAGCGGAGCAGATAAATAATACTGGTGGACGATTTGGTTTCTTTCTAATGAAGCTGAAGGAAGAATTCCACCTGATATGAACCGAGAAGGAAGACTATTTTACAAACCATTACGAATTATCAGAATTGAAAACTGCTAGGTGATTTTGTGAATGACTTCAGGGAAAATTGATTTTAGATTTTTACTTTCTTGCCCTATTACCATAGGTAGGAAAGTAATGCTTTCCGAAAAAATTAAGGTACCCCAATTTCAAATTTCTATACGTTCAAGTCCCCTGAGTCCAAAAAGTAGTTTTTGGGTATTGGCATAGCCACCTCTAATACAAGCCGCGGCCTACATATTCAACGTCGCAGTGTAGGCCTAGAATCTAATACATGATTGGTGAAAAGATTTAAAAAATACCAGCTGATCTTTTTCACCATCATGTATTAGATTGTAGGCCTACACTGCGACGTTGCAATATTGTAGCCGCGGCCTTGTATTAGAGGTAGCTATGGTATTGGTCTGTATTGGTGGTGTTGGTGTGTGTATGAGTGTATGTGCGTCCTGTGTACACGATATCTCATCTCCCAATTAACGGAATAACTTGAAATTTGGAACTTAAGGTCCTTACACTATAAGGATCCGACACGAACAATTTCGATCAAATTCAATTGGAAATGGGGGCTAAAATGGCAAAAAAGTTGTCAAAAACAGGGTTTCTTGCGATTTTCTCGAAAACGGCTCCAACGATTTTGATCAAATTTATACCTAAAATAGTCATTGATAAGCTCTATCAACTGCCACAAGTCTCATATCTGTAAAAATTTCAGGAGCTGCGCCCCATTCATGCAAAGTTTGATTTTAGATTCCCAATTATCAGGCTTCAGATACAATTTCAACAAAAATCCAAGTGGAAAAGATTCAGCATGAAAATCTCTACAATTTATGTTCCTTAACATTTCCACCTGAAATTGAATATGAGCTTGAAATTAGAGAAAATAAGATTATTCAATTGCAAACTGTTGGCAACTGTTCATTCTATTAAATCATTCACTATGAAGAGCTGTTATCTCGTGTGTCTCTAGCGTTATTGTCCTATCACCAGCTGATCTTTAAATAGTAGACTTGAGTTGCGCGGGAACACTAGCGTCAGTTGATCAATAATTTTCATAACGGCAAGGAAAGTTGTGTGAGTGCGCCACACCAGATTTTTAATCTCATAATAACACTTGTTTTCAGGTTAGTGTAATATTATAATTGTATTATGAGTGAAGTTTTGATATTTCTTCATAATTATTGATAAACACAACGGAATGTTGTCAACCACTAAGTGCCGGTTTCCGAGCTCAGGATTTAGCTAAGTTCTAGACTTTAAACAGCTGCAGTCAGAAAATGAACTTTCCAAAGAGGGGCGTAGTCGCAGTTTTTATGATAATCTTTATTTTCCTCAACGAAATAACACATTCCTAAGTAATTCAAAATAACCTAAGCTTTATACTATTTTCTCTTTATTTTATATTGTGTTCAATTTTCTAGTTTTTCGAAATTGAATTTTATTCTCTATAAGATTAACGGGACTACTCCCCGGTTCGGAAAGCCAATTTTCTTACTCCAGCTGTTTAAGTCTACAACTAAGCTAAATCCTGAGCTCGGAAACCAGCCCTCAAAAGTGTATACATCAGAGTTGTCAACAAAATGTTGTTCAAAAAGTTGTCAATTATTTCTGAAGAAAACAAGTTTAATTTTGCTGTGCTTTTTGAGAAATTGGCAACAAATTGCCGTGTCAATATTACTCAAATTGACAATTCATGAAGGAGACAATAAAATCTTGACAGAATCGAATAATTGAATATTAAAGTTAATGTATTAATTTATTTATATAAATTATGTTATAATATAGTTAAGTATTAATGTATTATTCATGTAACAAACAAAACTGATGTGAAAAAATTAGTAGATAGAATATTTCCGCAATCCTGTATAACTGTATAATATCATGATGATAATATCATCCAATATCATAATATCAACCAATTATTAAAATGGCCATCAAATTATCTTTTTACGTTAGCGCTAATCTTAAATAGAAATAAAACATACAAATCCAACTGCTGGTTGCACAACAGTCGGTTAAAATTTAGCCGTGATCAATTCCACGAGAACCAATCAGAGAAGCCGTCCTTTCAAAAACACCTCTCGTGAAATTAATCACGGTTAAAATTTAACCGGTTGTTGTGCAACCGGGCCTGTGTAACTTTTTTCAAAATTAGGTACAATTTAAAATAAAACGTACTCAGATTTTAATTTTTATTTCTACCATGATGATATTTTGACAAAAATTTGGCAAAATCTGTCAACCCACAATCTGATTGACAACTGAGTTTAGAGTCGTTGACCTTATTCTAGCCTTTGATGATAGGCTACCTGTGCCAGCCAGCAATCAATATTCACAATTACGAATCTAAAAATAGGCCAGCAATGAGATAAATATTAAACAGGCGGATGAATTGTTAAAAAGCGGCCGGCCGCTTGCGTGACCTCCGAACTAGTTTAATATGCAGAAATAATTAAAACGAATTTCCGAAAGTGTGGTGAGATTCACGCTAAACTGTCAACATGGATTAAATGGGAAACACAATGCTATTCACAGGTAATTCTGCTGACAAATGTATTGCTGGAGAGTTAGAGGAGATTCAGGTTCAACTTTCAGAATAATTTAAATGGTAAGCACCTATGTTTTTTAATGGTAATGTACTGACAGAGTAATCGTGCTGAAGAGTGAGGTGAGATTCATGCTAAACTGGCAGCATTGTTTGAATGGGCAGCGTTGATGTTTCGTCCATAAGGAGTACTGACAGTTTGAATGGAATGTTAGTACAGCACTTGATATTGGAGTAAATTACTGTACAATCAAAACGTTGCCGAAATATTGTTGTCTGTAAGGATAGGCAAGCAAAAAGGTTTGGATTGAAAATTTAATGGTTCTCTATTACAGAATAGTCGTATCACTTTACTGATAATTATGGCTTCATAGAATAATATGAAGATTGATCTTATTAATATTTGATTGATCAAAATTGATTGGCTTGAAAATTAATGGTTCTCTATCATAGGATCGTCGTATCAATTACTGATAATTATGACTTAGATTGATATTGATTGATCTGATTGATAGATCAATTATAGGTCTACTGAACTCTAGGTGAGTAGAAACCCTAACCACTTGTCATTCTTTAATCAATTATCATTTGTTATTCTAACTCCATACTGTGTTTAGAGAATGAGAAATCTCTGTTATTCTAATGTCAAATTCAAGACAAGTATAATCAGTTCTTCTCAAAGCAGTCTTCTTGTCATGAGTATGATTATAAATTGCACAATAAATTATCGACAAACCTACAAATAAGATTGTGCCGGTTGCACAAAAGCCGGTTAGATTTTAATCGTGATTAATTTCATGAAAACCAATCAGAGTAGGCCTTTTTTTATAAGGCGGCTTCTCTGATTGGTTCTTGGTTGCTTTGTGCAACCGGGGCATGGGCAGCAAATAGGATTAATAGCAAAGAAATCTATAATAGAAAACAGATAAGATTACACTATTTTGATTAGAAATGGTTTTATTCAATGAAATATAATATTTTCTAAGATTGAGACAATAATGATGGGGTGAATATCGAAGTCACTCAAATTGGATAAAGTATAGAAAAGAATATTGATTAACATAACAAGAGATATGAATGATATCACTGTATTTTCTAAAGGCTCAATAGAATGAATTATAGAAGAATAATATATTAAAGATATCTAAGTCGATTCTCTGATATATAAATAAGAATGAAATTGATTTTTGTGATTGGTATTCTGTAAATAATATGGTGACAAAAACTGCAATTATCCAATTAATTGGACCTCAACCATAACGTGAGGTCCACGTTATAATGGCACTATTCGATTGGAAATGTTGCTGCTATCCTTGTCTATCACTCGACAAAGCAGATAGTGCTATTCTTTTCTAGCTCCTCAACGTTGCCAGATTGTAACGCAGAAATTAACTTGAGACCCTTTGGCAATATTGCGACTTCGGCAACTTATCTATTTATTTATAACAATAAGTGAATATGACCCTCGGGGAGGATCGACAGGCTAAAGGCCAAAACTGTTTCTGAAACTTCACTGAATCAATAAATAATATGGAACATTGGATGGGCCTCTTAGCACAAGTCTACTACAACCTCCCAGAAATTCCGTTTGCGGTGCTAAAATAAGAATTTTATTCACGAGATGGATCTAACAAAGATGAGACCGCCACGGGCATTTTCGGTTTCAAAGCGGTTGATGAGGAGGAGGGGTAGGAGAATTATGAAGGCGGAGGAGGAGGTGTTGGAGGTCAAGGAGCGGTGGAGAAGAAGAAGGAGAAGAAGAAGAAGAAGAAGAAGAATACAGGAGGAGAAGAAGAATAAGAAAAAGAAGAAGAAGAAGAAGAGGTTGTGGAGGTGAAGGAGTGGAAGGAGAAGGAGATGTAAGATGAGGAGGTAAAGGAGGAGGATAGCGTGGAGGATGGTGGGTTTGAGGGGTTTTGGAGAAGTGGAAGGAGATGGAGAAGAAGTATAAGGTGGAGGATGAGAGAAAGGAGAAGTAGAAAGAGGTGGAAGAGGACGAAAAAGAGGAGAAAGATGGCTTAAAGGATATAAATAAAAATACAGTAATATTTAAAATTATTTTTTCAAATACAGTAATTTAATCACAACTTGTTTCGGCGATATAATGTCATTATCAAGTAATTGGAAAATAAATTATCACCTTGAACAAAGGATATCCTTACCTAAGGATACCTTGTACTATTTGTCTCCCAAATTTAGTATCAATTATATATCTCTGATTATCATTGTACGTGCACCTATTTACCAAAGTTAAACGCTACAGTATAATAAAAATGCCACATTGCAAAGTTTTGATATCTAAAGTATCTTCAACCCCCAATAATATTATCACAAATTATGTTACCTACATCTTTAATTGATTGAATGACATGGTAAAACACCCCCAAGAATTTTACTTTCGATTCCAGGAAACTTTATTTTAAGTCCTTTACAAAGCCCTTATATCTTCATATATAGCTTCAACCCTTAATATAACAAATATTATGTTACCTACATCTTTAATCGATTGAATGACATGGTTAAATACCCCAAGAAACTTTATTTTAAGTCCTTTGCAAAGCACTTATATCTTAATGTAACTTCAACCCTCAATATAACAAACATTATGTTACCAACATCTTTAACTGATTGAATGACATGTTAAAACACCCCCAAGAAACTTTCTCTTAAGTCCGGGAACAACATTTTAAGTCCTAGTAGCTTACTTTTGAGTACAATCATCTCTAACTATTTGAATGACATAGTAAAACACTCCCCAGACAACTCACATCCAAGTCCTGTTAACTTACTTTTAAGTACAAGTTTCGGGGTCTTAACCTGTCGTCCATCTTTGGGTCTAATAAAGATCTCCCCGCCACTAGACAGCAATGCCTTCTTAATAGAGACATATTGCAAGTTTTATAACTGAACTTATTTTCTTCTTATGAGTTCACGTCTGGATTTATGGCTTTATTTGCAGTGGGGTTGGGGTGTGTAGGGTGAATTTGAGGGGTTCAAAGGGTGGGTTTTAAAGGACGGGGGTTACAAGAGCCCCACAAAACTCATAACTTCAACCACACTGATTTAGTTCGCATTATAAGGCATAGCATGTGTTCCACTTGGCGAATTATTCATCCTGCCAAGTGAAATTTCACTAAAGTCCCTTTTTTGTTCCATTACATTCGCTACTGTAAACCTTGATTAAAAGTAGTGGGGCATCGTAAAGTACTTGGCTGAAATGTGGGTAAGGTAATGGATATAATGGATGAAGTCGGTCATTGTCTTTTAATTCAAAAAATGTCTCATACAAAACTACATCTTTTTTTTTTTTTGATTGTGAATTTATTCAATAGATTATTTCTAAAGACTGATTATTTAATATACTGGAATATAAAATGAGAATGAAGTCGATAAACTATTTCACAGCAGAAGGCTTTAAAAAAAGCTAAAAGGTCTGAAAACACATAATTTTTAATATATGAAGCATCTTTTGACGTATCTTTGTCACCTTAGTTTGTAGCATTTTCAACCGTTTGATTTCAACCATATTCACGAACAAATTCCAGCCAAATCTGAGATACTTTTTGTTTTAGTGTGTCCATGATTCCCATCAATTTTGTGTGAGAAATGAAAATTGCTCAAACTTCGTGATCTTATGGTCTTTGATGCGAGAAACACGAATCTGGAATCATATTTGCAAAATTCCTCACCGGTCAGGAGATATGACCATTTGAAAATTTGAAAGTTTTATGTTTGCAGCTTTATAACTCACCCTGTGTAACAGCTGGGAGTGCCAAATTTGGCTCTGATATTTCTCAGGTCAAGCTTCATCTATGGTGCAAATTTCAGCCAAATCTGATATACTTTTTGTCATAGTGTGTTTCACGATGGCTAGTCCATGGTGTTAGTCAATGATTCTCATCAATTTTTTGTGAAAAATGAAAATTGCTCAAACTTTGTGATCTTATGGGATTTGATGCGAGAAACACGAATCTGGAATCATATTTGCAAAATTCCTCACCGTTCAGGAGATATGACCATTTGAAAATTTGAAAGTTTTATGTGCAGGTCTATAACTCACCCTGTGTAGTAGCTAGGGGTGCCAAATTTGGCTCTGACATTTCTCAGTCACCTTTATCTATGGTGCAAAATTCAGCCAAATCTGAGATACTTTTTGTTTCATTGTGTTTCCATGGTGAACCGCTTCAAATACTTCATTGGAACGCCCGAAATACTGTACTATCGTATCGAAACTGAATACAGTACTAAGTATCTACTGCGGATACTGTATTTTTTCGAAAAAAGGATTGATAGATAGATTTGCTGTGTCCAGCTAATCTATGATACAGAAGCTGTACTCTATAATAATAGTATTTATTCTAGCTTCTTCTTCATCCGTTACATCATCATCATCATCTTCTTCTTCTTCTTCTTCTTTTCTTCTTTTCCTCTTTCTTCCCCTCTTCTTCCTTCTTCTGTCTCATATCATCTTTCCTCGAATTCTTAGCTGCTTGGCCCTCTTAAATCTCCAAAATCTATAAGTTCTATCACAGTAACATTGTCAAAAATTTCCTGAGTTTTTATAATTGTTAATTCTTATAATATTGTTCTCTCCATTTTAACGTTATTTTATTGTATTCCATTTTATTGTATGACTATTGTCAATACGGTGCTTGTCACTATCCATGACAGTATAATAAACCAATAAACCAATAAACGTATTGCATGAGTGGGACTCATTAAAATTGGTTCATTGGTCAATATTATTTCATACTTCATTACTTCTAAACATAACATAGTTGTTAGAGAAGAGCGAAATATACGTCGGTACAAAGGGTTGGAAGGTTGAGTTAAATAGGAGAGTTATAAGTCAAAAGGAGAGTTATATAGGCAGCATGAACTGAACAGAACATACTAAAACAACATTTTTATGACCACACCGGTTATTTTGGATGGGTTGACCTATTGTCCAAAAAATAATAACACCACTGGTTATTCACAATGTTCCATTCAACAAAATTCCATTCATGTCAACAAGCTTTTCCCATGTTTTATCCAGTGTTGGTCCATAAATGTAACTCTGTTAACTCCATCGTTGACTCAACGTTGACTTAACGTTGACTCAACGCTAACACAACGTTATCTCAACGTTAACTCAACGCTAACACATTGTTAAATCAACGCCAACACAACATTAACTCAACGCTAACACAACGTTAACTCAACGTTGACCCAACGTTAATTCAACGTTAACTCATTGCCTAACAATTCACGCAATTTCGGCCCTTGTAAAAATTTGTTTGGAACCCATAGCACATCGATCTTCACTGAAAAAACGCATGAAACATGTCGGGTAATCTAGTTGAATGTTCTGACATTTCAACGAAAAAATTGTTAGTGAACTCAATGAATGTGTGTAGGCTATCACTGCTATCAGTAACAGGGTATCAGCAATGACAACTCTGAGGCCCAGCAGTTGCACAAAAGCTGGTTAAATTTTAACCGTGATTGATTCCAGACGGACCAAACAGAGAAGGCCTTTTTGATAAGACCTCTCTGATCGATGCTCGTGGGAATTAATCATGATTATAATTCAACCTTTCAATAATAGCCTTTCAGCCTTAATTCAAGGCTTTTGTACAACCGGCACTGAGCGATTTGAAAACATGGATGTTAAAATAATTGTTGTTTTCAAACAACAGTATTAATATTGATAATGTTTGTATAGCGAATATTGATGTTGTGGAACCTTTTCCATAATATTGAAGGGACTTGGGATTTTGTCAATATTCAACTTTATTTCAATAAATTATGGAGAGAGTGATGGAGATTAGATTAGATTTCTTTATTTATGTATGTGTACAATAATTACTGGCTTATACACTTATTTACATTAAATGCCGATAATGCTAGTTATTCAACGAATTCCACAAAGTATGAATAATTAATCAATGAGAATAAAGATTGAATGCAATTAGAATAACGATAATATAATAATGTGATGTACTTCATAAATCGGCGGTGTTTTCAACAAATAATTGTCGATTCTCAAGAAGGATGTAAATATCCTTCCCATTAACACACGACCGGTTGTGATGAATTAGAGCTGTTGGGAATTATAACTCGAAGTAATGTTTAAATAATAAACTCTACTTATAAGTTAAAAACTAGTTGATTCGAATCTAGAATTATGGGGTAATGAGTGAATGAAATATAGAATAATAGGAACACAATATGCATTAATAATTGGAATTAGATGAATGAAACAAATGTTATAGGGTGGTTTAATTAAATTTCAGAAATTGATTGAGTAATTTACATATACAATACTAAAGAACAGAAAATCTTGAGATGGGAAGATGAATATGATTATGTAGAATGGAGATGTGATGTGGAAAATGGATGAATAAATGGGATGAAGAATGGAAAGGAAGGGAGATTAGAATATTTGTCATGCAGTGCTCTAGGGTTGGACAGACTCAGTAATTTTCTCCATAAGATACTTTTTCAAAGACAGGATGAAGCCCGCTCGGCTCTCAATGCGTCTAAAGCTGCGTACACATATACGCGCTTCCAACCCGCAACGAGCACGATCCGCCCTCGTACCGCCCTCGTTCCTCCATCGTCCACAGTCGCTCCGCCCCCGAACCCATCATGAACGTTACAGGAGATGTTAGATCTTCTCGCGTTCCCCGGTCGAACCACTCTAGCTCCCCGGTCGATCATCAATCGCTCTGCTGGAGTGACGTTCGGTTGCGGAGCAGAGCGACAGTCTGTACGCACCTTATTAGAGTTGGGAAGTTTATTCCATTCACGACAAGCATCAACAAGGAACGATTTAGAATAAATAGTGGTTCGATGATTAGGTATCCTGAGAGTATTTGCACCAGTTCTAGTATGGGAAGCGTCTATCCTCCTACCATCGAAACAAATTTGAAATCATTTTTGAAATAGTTGGGATTGCCATATTTTAATATCTCTAACAAGATTGATTATTCTGAACGTCCTGATCGGGAAGCTTCAGGGTAAGCTAGCAAGGTGTGCTGGGGTGATATGTTCATGGCGTTCAAGAGAGTAAACAAAACGTAGACAATAATTTTGACAGCGCTGCATTTTATCATTGAGTGTAACTTGCATGTCATTGAGGACAGAGTTGCAGTACGTGAAATGTGGAAGAATCAGAGATTGGACTAGTAATAATCGTATACTTCTAGGAAGGACATCTTGTAATTTTTTCAGTGAGAAAAATTCATTGCTGAGAAAAAATTCATTCAATTTTTTTCATTGCTGAGAACACCTTTCTACAGGTTTTATTGACTTGTTCTGACCAGTCAATGTTCATGGCGTTCAAGAGAGTAAACAAAACGTAGACAATAATTCTGGCAGCGCTGCATTTTATCACAGAGGGTGAGAGAGTGATGGAGAGAGAAAGACAGAGAGAGGATGAGTGATAGAGAGATTGAGAGAGAGAGTGTGTCGTATAGAGATAGAGTGATTGAGAGAAGAAAGAGACAGACTGAGTGAGTGATAGATCAGACGAGTTTCCGTAAAGCAATTGTGGAGAATAAGCTATTTGCAGGAACGCGTAGCTATTACACTCTGCCAAAGATTTTAAGGCTGCTATCGCATTTTACCTGCTCACATTTTTCCGGAGCTATCTGATTGCAGGAGGTGGAGAAATTGAGCTCCAGCCCCCCATCCTTTCTCTCATACCTTGGTTCATAAACCATGATAAAAGTATCGTAGTTTGTACATTGTCAAAACCAGAAAATAGTTTGGAGCAATGTAGATAACCACGCCAAGAAACCTCGTCGACAAATTTGATAGATAATGGGCGATTTATTGTGTATGATGACATGGTTGACAGGATAAATTCACATTTTACTTGAAAAACCGCATATATAGTGAGGTCCACGTTATAATGGCAGTGTTTAATTAGCAATGGTATTGGATAGACAATGGTATCCTTGTCTATCATTCAGCAAAGTGGATAGCGCTATCTCTTTCTCGCTTTGCTCTGTTGCTTTTCAACAATCTAGGAATATTATTAACTAGCCGTCAGGCTCGCTTCGCTCGCATATCCGTCTAGCAAGGAGTCTA
>NW_024093493.1:0-11868 GCF_014356525.2 Nilaparvata lugens | reverse complement strand
GTTCTTTGGTAATGCGTTTGGTAATAAGGGTGATGATGAGTGATGAAAAGTTTTAGGTCGATTCCGAACCACCCTCTACTAAAAAAAGCCCAATTGAATGAATAATATCACAAGAGAATAAAAATAACTCATTCATTAGGTACTACCTAAAGCTACGTTTACACTGTGTAACTTTGTTATAAAACATTGGTTATATAACAACTTTAACAAAAATGTTATGAATTCATTTAACTTGTTACATGTAGCTTCGTGTTTTAAAACATAATTTCGTGTTATATAACAAGTTTTTCCTTTGGCTACGTTTAAACTGTGTAACTTTGTTATAAAACGTTATGGTTATATATCAACTTTAACAAAAATGTTATAAATTCATGTAACTTTAACATCTAAAGTAAGCCATGGTTCTATGGCTTATATTTTATCCAAAATGGTGGCTGATTGAAGTTTTAGTTTTCAAAGAAATAATTCATAAAATGTATTCAGCTGACATTTATTTGGATGAGAGTACCATAGAAAACTTTTATTAGTGTCATCTTTCTCGTTCTGGAAAGGCCTTTGAAATGATGTATCACACAATGGATGTTTACATTTAAAATATTCGAGTTACAACCCCTCAGTAACCCCTTATGAGCGGTTGAAATTCCGTTGTACGTCAAAAGGTTTTGTATTTGACCAATAACTTATACTGAAAGTTACAGTATTATAATATATGCAACAGTCTCCAATTTATTAGAGGGTTCCCATATATGTGACTTACTCTGCATAATTGTGTCTGAAATAAATAGGCCCACTGACGAAATTGTCTAACCTGACACTTTTTTGGAGGCATTGACGTGTACTGGAGTTGGAGCACGATTTGTTGAGTGTTGTGTTCCCCTGACGTGTGCTCCACCATCCGCTGAGCTGGTCGTGGGCTCTGGCCTTCGACTATCACCTCTCTCTTCAGAGTTGGCCATCTGAAATATATTCACGAGCTATGACTCAAACCATAGAGAAAGGATAAGCGTATGATAGGATAGCAATTTTCTATATTGCTTGTCTGCTTGAACGCATCAAGTCACTACCTTTGTAAACAAAGCCGTAGTGCATTCGTGTGACGTCAGCACAGGTAGGACTCCTACACCAATAAAAACACTAGCTGATTTAGATCAGCTGGAATCAACGAATTGTTATTGGTGTAGGAGCCCTACCTGTGCTGACGTCACACGAATGCACTACAGCTTCGTTTACGGAGGTAGTGGTGTAAGCCTGGTTTCCTATTCCTATAAATAAATAAACAATCATTCTCAGCTTAGACGGAGAAGAAGAAGGAGAAGAAGGAGAAGGAGTAGAAGGAGAAGAAGAAGTAGAAGAAGATGAGGGAGAAGTAGGAGAAGAAGGAGAAGAGGGAGAAGTAGGAGAAGAAGGAGGAGGAGAAGAAGGAGAATAAGAGGAAGGAGAAGAAGAGGAAAGAGGAGAAGAGGAAGGAGAAGAAAGAGAAGAAGGAGAAGAAAGAGAAGAAAGAGAAGAAGGAGAAGAAGAGGAAGGAGAAGAAGAGGAAGGAGAAGAAAGAGAAGAAGGAGAAGGAAAAGAAGGGAAAGAAGAAGAAAAAGAAGGAGAAAAAGAAGAAGAAGAAGAAGAAGAAGGAGAATCTATTCATCCATTCTCGATCTATTCGCAAATTGCGAAAATGAATGTAATGTGAGAATGAGACAAAACTGAACATAAGAACACCTATCCCCTCATTACATTCATCTTCATCATCTATTCCTCCATTCTCTATCTATTCGCAAATTGCGAAAATGAATGTAATGTGAGAATGAGACAAAACTGAACATGAGAACACCTATCCCCTCATTACATTCATCTTCATCATCTATTCCTCCATTCTCTATCTATTCGCAAATTGCGAAAATGAATGTATAATGTGAGAATGAGACAAAACTGAGCATAAGAACACCTATCCCCTCATTACATTCATCTTCATCATCTATTCCTCCATTCTCTATCTATTCGCAAATTGCGAAAATGAATGTAATGTGAGAATGAGACAAAACTGAACATGAGAACACCTATCCCCTCATTACATTCATCTTCATCATCTATTCCTCCATTCTCCAGCTATTCGCAAATTGCAAAAATGAATCTATTGTGAGAATGAGACAAAACTGAACATAAGAACTTCTATTCCTTCATTACATTCATCTTCATCAACTATTTTTTACTTTCCTTGCCCTATTAGGCTACCATAGGTAAGGAAAGTATTGCTTTCCAAAAAAAATTAAGGTACCCTAATTTCAAATTTTCTATACGTTTCAAGGTACCCTGAATCTAAAAACATAATTTTTGGGTGTTGGTCTGTGTGAGTGTGTATGTGTGTGTGTCGTCGACAACATGTCTCCCCGACAACTAACTATTCTCCTCGCTATTTTGATCACAGGCGTCAGTAAATCCCCTGGCAAAATATACCATTGCCGTCAACTAGTCTCCCCGACAGTAAATCCCCTGCTGGATATGCCTATGAGGGGTCTGGTTGTCGTGATTGTACCTGACAACAAATCTCCCCGACAGTAAATCCCCTGCTGGATAGGCCTACGAGGGGTCTGGTTGTCGTGATTGAACCCAACAACTAGTCTCCCTGACAGTAAATCCCCTGCTGCATAGGCGTATGAGGGGTGTGGTTGTCTTGATTGAACCCGACAACTAATCTCCCTGACAGTAAATCCCCTGCTGGATAGGCCTACGAGGGGTCTGGTTGTCGTGATTGTACCCAACAACTAGTCTCCCCGACAGTAAATCCCCTGCTGCATAGGCATATGAGGGCTCTGGTTGTCGTGATCGAAACCGACAACTAATCACCCCGACAGTAAATCCCCTGCTGGATAGGCCTACGAGGGGTCTGGTTGTCATGATTGTACCCGACAACTAGTCTCCCCGACAGTAAATCCCCTGCTGCATAGGCGTATGAGGGGTCTGGTTGTCATGATTGTACCCGACAACTAATCTCCCCATCAGTAAATCCCCTGCTGAATAGGCCTATGAGGGGTCTGGTTGTCGTGATTGTACCTGACAACTGGTCTCCCCGATTGTAAATCCCCTGCTGGATAGGCCTACGAGGGGTCTGGTTGTTGTGATTGAACCCGACAACTAGTCTCCCCGACAGTAAATCCCCTGCTGCATAGGCGTATGAGGGGTCTGGTTGTCGTGATCAAACCCGACAACTAATCTTCCCGACAGTAAATACCCTGCTGCATAGGCGTATGAGGGGTCTGGTTGTTGTGATCGAACCCAACAACTAATCTCCCCGACAGTAAATCCCCTGCTGGATAGGCCTACGAGGGGTCTGGTTGACGTGATTGTACCCAACAACTAGTCTCCCCGACAGTAAATCCCCTGCTTCATAGGCGTATGAGGGGTCTGGTTGTTGTGATCGAACCCAACAACTAATCTCCCTGGCAGTAAAGCCCCTGCTGGATAGGCCTACGAGGGGTCTGGTTGTCATGATTGTACCCGACAACTAGTCTCCCCGACAGTAAATCCCCATCTGCATAGGTGTATGAGGGGTCTGGTTGTCGTGATCAAACCCGACAACTAATCTTCCCGACAGTAAATACCCTGCTGCATAGGCGTATGAGGGGTCTGGTTGTTGTGATCGAACCCAACAACTAATCTCCCCGACAGTAAATCCCCTGCTGGATAGGCCTACGAGGGGTCTGGTTGTCGTGATTGTACCCGACAACTAGTCTCCCCGACAGTAAATCCCCTGCATCATAGGCGTATGAGGGGTCTGGTTGTTGTGATCGAACCCGACAACTAATCTCCCCGACAGTAAATCCCCTGCTGGATAGGCCTACGAGGGGTCTGGTTGTCGTGATTGTACCCGACAACTAATCTCCCCGACAGTAAATCCCCTGCTGGATAGGCCTACGAGGGGTCTGTTTGTCGTGATCAAACCTGACAACTAATTTTCCCGACAGTAAATACCCTGCTGCATAGGCGTATGAGGGGTCTGGTTGTTTTGATCGAACCCGACAACTAATCTCCCCGACAGTAAATCCCCTGCTGGATAGGCCTACGAGGGGTCTGGTTGTCGTGATTGTACCCGACAACTAGTCTCCCCGACAGCTAATACCCCATTGAACATTGGAACCAGCTTGAAGTGGGCGGGGAAGTAGTATAATCACAGATACTGTTGTACACATTCTATGAATTCGATTATTAGAAGAAAAGCTTGTTAAAGTTGCCACTTCTATCACTGCAAACATAAAATTAGAAAAATTAACTATTTCTCTTTCCGAATTCAACTGACTTGGAAATGTTCCTTATTGAATTGACAAGCAGTTTCAGAATGAGTTTGTACATCTCGAAAGTGATTCCTGCATGTATGCATAGAATATAACATATATCATCGCTTACCTCACCTAATTTTTATTACCATTTTATATAACATATTTTGAACTCATATATGAGTTTTAATTCGTATATATTCTTAACATCTATTTCACTCAATTTCCATTCTTTATGATTGATACAAACCATATAAAAAATGCACCTTTTTCATATATGAAGTTTGAACTATTGGTTCTTGAAAAATATGATATAACTCTTAAAAAAGCTATGAATGACTGGGAAAACCAGGCGTGATTGAGGAAATACATAGAGTAAGTACATGAAATATATATGTCAGTTTACTCGCGAAAACTCCGGCACTCAGAGCGAGCGAGGAGCTTGGTTGTCGGGTTCGGTGAGGACATCCTTGCACGCTAGCGTCAACTAGTCTCCCCGACAGTAAATCCCCTACTGGTTCAGAGGGGACCAGTTGTCGGGACCGTGGACGATAACTAAGCTCCTCGGTCGCTGACGACAACTAGTCTCCCCGTCAGTAAAGCTCCTCTCTCAGGAGCTCAGTTGACGCCATCAGTAAATCCCCTTGGATGTGGTTTTAAAAGGAGCTTTACTGTCGGAGAGACTAGTTGTCGGGGAGACTAGTTGAAATTGACTTGAAATTTTAAACTTAAGGTCGTTATATCATGAGGACCCGACAATAAGAAATTCAATGAGATTCAATCCAAGATGGCGGAAAAAATGGCGGATGATTACTAAAAAACCATGTTTTTTCACGGTTTTCTCGAAAACGGCTCCAACGATTTTCTTCAAATTTATACCATGGATAGCTATTTATAAGTTCTATCAACTGACATGAGTCTCATTTCTGGGAAAATGTTAGGAGCTCCGTAATATTCTTGAGAAAAATGACGGATAATGACTAAAAAAACTGTGTTTTTCACGGTTTTCTCGAAAACGGCTCTAACAATTTTCTTCAAATTTATACCATGGATAGCTATCCATAAGCCCTATCAACTGACATGAGTCTCATTCCATTATTTACATGGAAAGAACCAAGTTACTTCAGTAATATAGTGGATAAACATTCTTGGTATTAAATGTTAACAGTTTCAAGTGAAACAATAGAAATGTAATTTATTCACATATCAGGTTAACTTGAAGTGAAATAAGAATTTCAATTGAAATAATTTACAAATTCTCACTCTATATTAACATTATACACCGCTTCATTTACACCAAGTTATTAACAAGATGATAATAACTTAATCCTTATATATTCTATTAGATTGAACGGAACTTGACAAACACATATGCTCATCTTGTGTATGATAAGTTATGTTCATTCTAATAGAATCTATAAGGATTAAGTTATAAACATTTGTTGATAACTTTGGTGTAAACCCAGCTGAATTGTAATAAATTTGAAGTACTCTATGTTTATCGACTGCGATGCTTGGTAGGAGTAGTTTGGTATCGAGTCAAACATAATACCTACATAAACACTATAACAAGGAAGAAGATACATGTTTCGAATTCAATTAACCATCTCATTAACTGCTAAAGATAAAAAGGTAATTCACGGAAGTTATGCCATCGCAATTGTGATTTGTATTACTGCATCTCCTCGAGTTGAAATAGAAATAATAATCATTTTGGTTTTAATGAGAAGCTGATCGATTTGAGCCACTACCTCCGTAAACAAAGCCATAGTGCATGACAGGTGGGTTATGGTAGCGTCAGCACACGTAGGGCTCCTACACCAATAAAAACACTAGTGCTGATATAGATCAGCTGAAATCAATGAATTTTATTGGTGTAGGACCTGTGCTGACGTCACCAGAATGCACTATGGCTTTGTTTACGGAGGTAGTGGTTGAACCAAGAGACTACCAATCAAATCAAACAAGCTTTAAAAATAACTACTTTTCATCAAATGGGGAAGAAATGGTACAGACTCTCAGCGGCCTAGTTTTTGCTCCATAGTCATAATTATATAAAAATAGAAAGAAAAATAAAAATCTTAGTACCCTTTTTGAAATATTTATTCACAACATGTTTCGGACATTGATGCCATTTTCAAGTGATATGAAGTAAATAAATAAATACTGCTAGAAGATTCTTATTTTGATCATAATATGTTAGTGTATTCATATGATTTTATTAACTAAAACTATAAATATTGTGGATTTAAATTTGCATGATTCTATCAAAAATGAGGTTATTGGTGTCTAATTGGAATAAGTTTATTATTTTATCTCTGTTTAATTTTGCCGCTTTATAAATATGAATTCTTCTTTAACATTCAGTTTACCACTTTTATTACCATAATATTTAGTATTTTCATATTGGAATTTATATCTGTAAAATTATGGCCTGAATCTATCAAGTTGAAAAGACATCACGAGTGAATAATTCAACTTTTCCCCTCTGTTTCGTGAGCTATCTTACACTAGTATTCTGTGAACAGTAGACCTCGCGCTCAGTTACATTGACCCGTTGTTGTTTTCTCCTCAAAATAATTATATCAAATCAAATCAAATCAAATAATTTTTATTTTGCATCAAAACAAAATTATAGTACAAGTTCCTTCTCTTGAGTATAATAACATACTGTAATTTTAAACTAAAAATATATACCGTATAATAAGAGAAAAGGAAAAATGTATATTATTGTTAATGTATATTATTAACGTGTTTGTACAATAAATAAATGAATAAATTGCAATACTTAATTCTACTCACATTATTTTTCCATACCTATGGAGAAATTCCTGCCAAATAATCCAGAGTTATAGCTTACCTTGTTTGGCGAGATGCAGCTGCCTATTCCGTTCAATTTCTTGTAAGGACGCTATTGTTCTTCTGCCGAGTGAATTGGTTGACTTCCATCGGTGCACCGGAAGTCACCCTCGATATCCTGTCCAAATCATCTTGGCTCTGCTTCTTACTATCCTGTAACCAAATTGGGAAAAATATAATTTTCAAAGAGTTTATCAAAACAATGGTTTTGATGCAAACAACAACCTTAAATTTTTTAGGAAATTTAAATCAGGTCTTAGAACCTCGTCTTCAAAACATAAAATATTTGGTTCTGGACTGGCCTTAAAAAATATTCAGTTCTTCTTTCAGAGCCACTGTACTGTATTTGAATGTTTAGACGAGTTTATACATTGTGAAAAGTCAGGCAGTGAAGATTCTTGAGGTTAACTTTCTTGTTCAGGGCTAGGTACTTGTATTTACTTGAAAATAGCTTAAATCCGAAACATGTCGTGAATAATGAAAATTAAGGTTGAAAAAAGGGTACATAGGTCCGGTTGCACAAAAGCCGGTTGAATTTTTATCGTAATTAATTTTACGAGAACCCTTCGCTGATTGGTTCTCCAAAAATTAATCAATATCGTGATAAATCGAGAACCAGGTTCTCTAATTGGTTATCCTGGAATTAATCATAATCGTGATTAACCTTCCGGTAGTCGCGATCTACTCAATCACACGAGCAGTCGCATGTGTACTTTTCACAACATCCAATTTTCCAAGTGTTTGTACTCTGTTTACTGTCAAAACCATATTAATTAATTATATAATTACTTTTTCCATCTTCTTGGATTATTTTACGCCTATGAACAGTTGGATGATTACCATTTCATAGCTCAATAAGGTACACCAAGCAAAGCCATCAATTCTGTGTTATTGGTTCGTTCACAGTCCCGTATACAGTCTTCCCCTCATCATCTTATACACTGTCGCGACTAAATGGCACCTAAAGACTTAACTATTGCTCGGTTGATACTGCAACTCAGTGGGGTGATGGGGAGAACGTTTCGGAATGCATAGGTGACTCATTCACTGACATCACCCAACCAATAGTTTTGTGCAGTAAAAAAACTGACACTGTTGTACTTTTTACAACAGCGCGACTGCCGGAAGTTTAATCGAGAACCAACTTCTCTAATTGGTTCTCCTAAATAATCTAATCGTGATTAATCAAGAACCAACTTTTCTGATTGGTTATCCTAAAATTAATCACGATTAAAATTTAACCGACTTTGTGCAACCGGCACTGATGATGTCAGGGTAAAAGTTGCTAACCCTGTGTTGGTCGAGCAGCATGAGTCGACTGCGAGCCTCCTCGATATGCCTTAGCAGCTGGAGCGCGCTGCTTTGCAGCTGATGAGCGGAGGCGGCTGCCTGCGTCTCTGCCGCCTGTCGCTGCCCCTCCAGCGCCTGCAGCCGCCCCCGCCGCTCGCCACACCTAGCGGCCGCCTCCGACGCCTCCCGACCCACCTCCTCGCGTCGCGACAGCCAGCAAGCCTCCTCCTCCAGCAGGCTGAACTCCAGGTCTTCAACGACTGCAAACAAGTCAATTCACTAACTACTAGCAGAGACTATGGAGCACTCATTCAATAGGCAATCAAATGTTCACAATCACCATACAAAATATAGAAATGATTTCATTATAATGGAACATAGGAGAAAAAATTTAAACAAAGTCCAGCATATATGGGAATGGAATTCATGAGGTACCTCCCAAGTAACATCAGGAGAGAAACGGATAGGGCAAGATTCAAAATCGAGTTGAAAAAGTACCTAATAGAGTTAGAAATTTATAGTTTTGAAGAATTGTACCGGGGGAATTATGGATACATTACCTACCTTTAGAAATAAAAATAAAATCTTAGTACCCTTTTGAAATATTTAATCACAACATGTTTCGGACATTGATGCCATTTAAAAGTGATATGAAATAAATAAATAAATACTGCTAGAAGATTCTTATTTTTCAAACTATAAAAATAAGAATCTTCTAGCAGTATTTATTTATTATTTCATATCACTTGAAAATGGCATCAATGTCCGAAACATGTTGTGATTAAATATTTCAAAAAAGGTACTAAGATTGTATTTTTCTTTCTATTTCTTATAAAAAAGCCCTATACAGAAAGAGATAAATTACCTACCTTGTTGTTATTGTATTGTCTCTTTTTTGTTGTGTTTCTTTCTATCTTTCTAGTTTTATGTTAAGAATTAGAAGTAGTTTTTATTGAGATGACGCATTCATGTACAATAACATTGTATGTCTTGAATAAAGAGATTTATTGATTGATTGAGACAAGGTATCAAGGTAATAATCATGGTATATTACTTTATGCTACTGAAATACGAATATTCTCACATTTCTTCATATTCATACATTACAAAATGCAATCCATTAAACGCGGATTACAATTTATATGATATAATAAATAATTATAAATATTTCTTATTTTCACAAGTTACCTCTCACAGTTGAAGATTTCAAAAATGATATACAAACAGTTGTATCACAGTGCTCAAGACAGAGCATGGAATAGAGTATGGAATATTATCTGAATAATAATAATAATAATAATAATAATAATAATACTGAGGGTAATGCCGACATAAGCTCTTAGCTTGTGCGTGGGTAATGAGTGAGAGGGATGATGATTGATTGATTGAGTACTTTATTTATGTAGATTACAATATATACCGTACTGGCTTATACACTTATACACAATAGCTTACAATACAGCAAAATTATAGATGAATTTACATAATAAAGACTAAGAAATAATATTATTGAACTGCATATAATATGAAAAAAAGCAATTGGTATAGCTATAGATAATATGTTATGCATCTACATAAATTGGCGGAGCTTTGGACATATCAATGTCCATTCTTTGGAAAGAATATTAAAAATATCCTTCCCACTAACTCTCTACCAAAATGATGAGAGAATTAAAGTATATAAAGTGAGCTTTGAATAATATGGCAAGAATTTATGGTTAGCTGTACATAAAGAATGAGATGATGCCAATATAATTGTGAATTTGTAATATGTAGAGTTAATATAATATGTTTTTGAGTTATAAATATGTAAACAAATAGATTCAAAGACAAATTTCGGTGTTCACATAAATTTTGAAAATTGTAGATTTATTTATTTACAATACAAATGACATGATATTATTAAAAGGTAGATAAAATAATAGGTGGTCCTTATGCTATTTTTCTTCTAAATTTATAGGTAATCACTCAGTCCAAGATAAGGTCAATTCCACGTGTTCAATTTCTAGACACATTTAGTCAAAATAAACATGAAAACTGCAAGTTTTGAATTTATATGGCTAAATTACTAATTAATTAGAATATTCCGCTCAATACCACATGTAACGATATAATATTGAGTTATTTAAGAAATTTTGAGCCATGGAAAAAACACAAAATGGATGAAGCAATATAATTATTGATGGAAATCTTAAACGACAAAAATTTGTGTTTGAAAAGCTAGAATTCGTAAAAGTACTATGAAGTTGAATGCGAAATTTCTGAGATTGGATCTAAAGATAACCAATGAGGAATGAGGAAAAACCAGAAGAAGATTATCCTTTAAATCCAAAAGATTTATTTTCCTTGTAAAATGAATGCAAGCAAACACCCTCTTGCAAAGAATCTCAACCTGATTGAGCCATGAGAGTGTTTTAGAGGTAACAAGACCAACTTGTACTTATAAATTGGTATAATTATACATATATCCTTATGGTTTATTATTTCTTCAATATTGATATGTAATAGAAAACTACATTCGTTTGGACACAAAATAATATTCAATTTTCAAGTACCACCACTGATTGAATCCAGCCACAATAATATTCCAACTTAAAATCCAACATCAGAAAAAATTAAAAAAGATAAAGCGTTAAAAATTTTAAGCACTATTTAAAAAAAATAGTACTGTAGAGCATTGTTTGAAAAAAACTAAAAATTGTACAGGAAATATGAAATACCTCCATATCGTCGTTGGTTTCTCCATTATTGATGCATGTAAATGCAATATTATCGCAACACTTCACATAATATTCAGTCCAACTCTATTTGCAATCACTTTTGCAGTCACCTTTATTTGCAATAAAACAGATTGTGGCATTTCATGGACACCTCCAATCGATAACTGGATGAGTCACACTGAACAGAGATAGTTCACAATATCGCAAACATTAATCCTCGTTCAACAGAATAACAGAGCCGATTGTTTACAATTTTTATGCACGAGGTATCCGTAAATTTCTAACTTCATTACAATAAGAATAAGTCAAACTCATTACAGTCTATTGCATGTTAGCTTCCAACATTTGGGAACAGAATAGTTTTGGCTATGCCTGTTGTTCTATCCCGATCATATTCGTATGATTTGTAATTATATCAACGAATAAATAAATAAATGAATAAACATAATAAAGTACAGTAGTATTCAATCAAGATACCCACATTATTATTCTTGATTTATTATCAAGCATGAACAAGCATTTCAACCAGAAATGGAATGTCAGATAATGAAAATAATAAGCTATAATTAATATTTTCTGAAAAAACATTCTCAGTTTTTTAAACAAACTGTTATCATACTAATTTTTGTGGATCAAAATTGAAGTAATATGGAAATAGAAAGAAAAATAAAAATCTCAGTAACCTTTTTGAATCATTTAAATAATGATTAATAATAGTGATTAAAT
This sequence comes from Nilaparvata lugens, assembly GCF_014356525.2. NCBI lineage: Eukaryota > Metazoa > Arthropoda > Insecta > Hemiptera > Delphacidae > Nilaparvata > Nilaparvata lugens. Next base: position 8 of record NW_024093493.1, on the reverse strand, counting down.
AATTCAAA
>NW_024093492.1:0-11484 GCF_014356525.2 Nilaparvata lugens | reverse complement strand
ATTTACATAACCTGAATAAAATTTTGAAGAGGAGATGCAGCCAGGCAGACAGGCAATGACTCCGCAATACCCACAGAAACAGGACATCAGCAAGCGATGATGTGATCTGGCCATGCAATGACAAGCATGGAAACGTCACCCCAGCAGGCGATCCTTCAGTGGAAATGTAGGCTGGAGCATGTAGAATCCCAAATGAATAATCCGAGTTTCAAGTTGTGGAATTTTTGGATTGATTTCCAAACGGTAGAGATGATGAACTTGAAAGTTTGAGTTTCACGAGGTGAAGCCAATTGTAGAAGAATGGCAATTGAAGCCTACACGAGGTTGTAATTTTGACAAAGTTATCAGAGCAATATGCGAAGCAATGATGAATAATTAATCACAATGAAGAATAGAATAAATGAATTATTGTAGAATAATTCACACTTTAAAAACGTTCTGTAGATCAATAAATAGCGATGAACGCTCACACGAGGTTGCAATTTTGACAAAGTTTATCAAAGGTTTAACAGAGTAAATGAGTGAAGAATCGATGAATAATTGAATCACACTTGAAGAATAGAACAAACGAATTAATTTGAAGAATAATTCACTTTTGAAAACGTTTTGTAGGTCCGATGAATTCAGATGAAAAGTTAGACCGGGCGCAGGATGCACACCCACTACCTCCATTGAAAACAAAAAGCAAACCTAAAGGCGCTAGTAACAAAAGGGGGAAGGCGGAAATGTAGCCACGTACGAAAACATTTTCAAAGTTGGTGAAAAAAGTGGCAAATATCTAGAAAGTAAGATGCCTAAAGACAAGATTAAATCCAAAAAATCGAATAGTATAAATATTAAAATTGCAACGGCAAACAATCCGACGAAAAAATACGAATAGAAGTATAGAAACCAATTTGACTAGAGCAGTGGGGCAAGGAACCATGACTGTGACGTCACTGGTCAGCGCAGACGCACAAATGACAACATGATGTCTACGTAGTAGCGGAACGAGTAACAAGTGGAACCGTTCCAATAATGCTTCGTCAGATTTTACATAAACTGGCCCCTTGTGTCATACGGGGGTATGGCACAATAAGAAAAAGTAAGAATATGTAAAATATGGCAAGGCAATTGGAAGTTGAAGACTGGGCCCCATGTGAGAACAGGGGAAAAAAAACAATGAAACCTGAAAATACAACATAACCATAGAGCAAGGGGATTAACTAGAATCCTCATCAATGGAAGAGGTGCTAAACTCGAAATAGCTCTCTTAAAGTGCCAGAGGGAGTGAGAACAGTGACAACACGAACCTTGTCGTCCTTACCGGGATGAACTTCAGTAATGGCGCCAGCTTCCAAGTGGACTGCGCGGAACCAGGATCCTTCAAGATGACAACCGTACCGACCTTCAAATTTCACAACTGTTTAGCCATTTGCCTTTTTTCTGAAGAGTGGTTGAGGAGTGGGTCTTTTTCTGAAGAGTGGTGGAGAAAAAGTACGAGATTTGGGGCCGCCTACACGAATGGGAATAGGACAGGCGAATCCAAACCACAATTGAAAGTGAACATTAGCCTGAACGCGGGCCGCTGGTAAACTACCCATGATTTGCTCAGAATGAAGAGCCGAAGCGAAAACACATTATGCATGCCGCAATACATTTGATGGTGCGACAGGTGGAGGGAAACCAAAATCGTTGTCTTACACTGGCCATGGTGGCCTGCACACCAGCATGACTTAGACGACGATGGTGAGCAACAATCAATGCACGAGTGAATTTGTGATTGCTAGGCAACAATATTTGATGTTTGTAATCAAAGGAAGCATTTGCATTTTGCAAACGTCCACCACTCTGAGCAGAGAATCTGAGTGAATGAATGGTGACAAGGCTTTAATAGAACTATTAGGCAATAGCTCCTGATTTTGACGCAATGCTTTAAGTTCGGCAGAGAAAGCTTCTTCTTGATGGATTTGAAGATACAATTTTCAGCTTCTGAAATTTCAGAGATAGATAATTGACCAAAGCGCGGAGTGACTGAATTTTGTTTCCTACAATTATGAATGAACCGTAGAACATACGCTGTTGTACGAACAATTTTGTGATAAGTTGAGCAACTATTGATTATGCCTGAGATAACATCGTTATGAGAAGAAGTGGTAGCTAATACCTGAACTGATTGAGAACTGATTTCCTGAACTGATTCTCTAACTGATGAGAGACATCATTTGAAGTTAGAAAATGACACGACCCTACGGGGAGCGGTCACAGTGAAGCGGGGAGGCATGAACAGGGTGCTGCAATAGGACGAATAGTTTTACAAGAACCAAATATGACCCAACCTAGACTGGTTTTCTGAAGAATGGGAGCGTTTTGAGCTAGATATAATTTACCAGGCTGAAGTATCGATGCGAATATGCCAGCACCAAGTAACAAATCTACAGGCTTAGGCTGATCAAACAATGGATCCGCTAATTTAAGTTCAACAGGAATGAAGTTTGAAAGATCAATGTTCACACTAGGAACATTAGATGATATGCTATCAACTACAATACAATTTTCTTCGACCGACCATGAACGATCAGCAGAGACAAGCAAACCGAATGAGAAATAGATGATTTGGTCTTATTCTCACCTACACTATGAATCAAGTGTCAGAATACAAGGTAACAAGTGACAATTTTTCAGCCAACCTAGTTGACATCAAATTACAATCAGAGCAAGAGTCTAAAAGCGCGGTTGCTTTATAAATTCCCCACTAAAAGTTTGAACCAAAACTTCGGCAGTAGGTAACAAAGCGACAGTTGATTGCTGTTGCAACCACAGAGACGAAGTGGAGCTCATTGTGACATGAGAGTTCTTCTGAGGCTGTTCTGCATGAGAAACAGCTTGCTTAGTTGTTTCCGCATTCTGAACCATGACAGAATTCAAAACAACATTCTTACCCTTGGAGGGAGCAAAAGATTGAGAATGAATAAGATTTGAAGTTACCTTATCCTTAGAAGTAGGCTGAGTGTCCCGTGATTGAGGATACGACCTGTGAAGAACAGTGTGGTGACTCTTGCCACAAAGTGTACACGATTTGTCCGAACAAACATGATTGGTGCAAAAGGCTTGAGGCAATTATAACATAACTTTTGTCACGGACAGCATTCCAACGATCAGTAACCTGTAACTTCAATAATTCATTACAACGATTTGGAAAATGACCAACAGAATTACAAAAACTACAAGGTGACATAGAAGAGTAGTAACCTGCATCCTAGCTTGAACATTCGATTGATTTTGGTTGAACTTGGCTTGCTATGAGCACCAACCGAGTTGATGTACTTTGCTGTACATTTCCTTGATGATGGTTAGCTGAGCTTGAAGCAACAGCTTCCATGATTTTGCATTGTGATTCCAAAAATTCCAAAATTTATCAATGGTGGGAATGTCGTGTATACCAACACTCTTTTCCCATCTCGAACAGTAGCAGTGTCCAACTGCAACACATTTTGTGCATGTACAATAAGTCCTTGATTTGGACTCCAAGTTGAGCGCTTCGAGCGCGGTAATGTGGGACTTGCAAAAGTCAATGAATGCCGTAATGATTGCGGACAGTACGCTTTATGGTAGGCGGAGATTCAATTGCCGTGACGTGCCTGGCAGCAATTAATCTCTTGTTGTCATACCTCTCCCTTAAGAGGTTCCATGCAGCTGAAAACCTTTTCGTCAGCTTCATGTGTTCCACTCTAGCAAGAGCTTCACACTGAGTGATTGACGAAGATAGAAAAATTTCAATGAATCATAATGTTATCTAGATTACCAATAATATTAGTAAAAGCACTTGAGAATGCTTGCCATTTTGAAAGCTCCCCATTGAAGCGTGGAAGCGGTATCTGAGGCAACTGAAAATTTGCCAAAGGTGCGTTTTGAGATGTTGGCCGCTGGGAAGCACCAGCAGTGGCCTCATTGATGCGTTGTCTGCTTTCAAAAGCAGTTAATGCAGCGTTTGCCTTAGAGGTAATGGAGATAAACTTATTGAGTATCTCAAAATGAGTTGAAGTGTCCTGTGCTTGCAACTCTGAATTCCATAGTTGTGATGTATCTTATACTTACTTAATAAGTGAACCTAGTTCGTTTTTTACAGTCAATAATTGATAATAAGTGGCTTCAGTGTCCACACAGAATCGTTATAGCTGGTTATGAACCAATCTATTCCTGGTGTAAATTGTCTCTTGCATTGAAAAGAGCAGAAGGCTCAGGAAGTGAATCTTCCTCATGATCAGACATGCTTAAAAACTAACAAAAACCTGAGTGAATGACACGATAGTGCACTGTAGCAATGCGATTGCTGCGCCAATAAGCAACCTTGGGCGCTGGTCCAGTACGCAGAGAGGCACGCCTGTGCATTTGAGGCAAGTTGTATCAAGCTTGCTGTGTGGCGAGTCAAGTAGCGAGCTCGCAAGGCGGTGTAGTTTGCCGTGTGTTGTTTTCTCAATGCGCAATAGCCGTCTGTGACCAGTTCAGGCGGTTCAGTCTCTCAGGGTACAAGATAGTGATAGCGGTGCATACACGTCGCAGCGTGCTCTGATTGCAGCCAGTACTGAAAATTGAAACAAGTGTGTGAATGCTTAATAAAAAATATAAACATACAACGGTACAATAAAATAAAATATACTCTAGAGTGGGACCTAATCATTGGCGTCAAGCTAGACTATTAGGCACACGGTCACTGGAACCCTAAGGTTCATGGACCAAGAAATGGGTAATAAAAATTAACAATTATCCTAGGCAAACTGGTCAAAGATGGAACGGGCGGAGGACAATTTTTATGACAGAATCCAAGGGCAGGGCAGGGACTGTGGATGATAGTTGATATAAATACCTACAAAAAATCTTTGAATTCTGTGCATAAAAATACTGATAGTTGAAGTGTGGTAAGTACGCCAATAAAGACTAAATGAATCAACAATATAAGATTTAATAATAATAAGATGATAATAGGCAGATGGCCACATACAAAAACAATGTGAGTAGATTAAGTAAATATCTTTAAGTCTTTAAGTCTTTAAATAATGATAGGCAGATGGCCACATACAAAAACAATGAGTCAAATCTTGGGAAAATTACAACATGTGAAATAATGTAGAGAACTACAAATTTTAAATGAAATTAGGTCAATGACATTAATGACCATGAAGTCTGACCATAAATGAAAAGGTAGTATTAATGATACCTGAAAGAAATAAATTGAGTGCTATAATGGAAGTTATTACTATTAGGTACAAATTAATGATTAAAAATGACAATAAGCTGTAAAAATGCTCAGCAAGTAACATATAAAAATATATGCGGCATAGGCCTTCAGTGATTGAATGTCAAGATAGACTTCGACCAAACAATTAATAGGCGTACTGGCTAAAATATCACTTAAGAGCTAAGGGTAGCTAATAAATACAATGAGGACAGTCCAGGTTGAATATAGGTGACATGGGCCTTCAATGAATTGCGTGTCAAGGGACATCAATTAGAACGATTAATAGGCACAGTGGCCTCAAAAAAAATCATCCTGTAGAGCCAAGGGTAGCTGTCAAATCCAATGAATTAATAGGCGTTAGTGGCCTTAGTGAATTGAATGCCAAGATAGATATTAATCAAACAATAAGTAGGCGTCCGTGCCTCAGTGAATGAATGTCAAGAGACATTAATCAAACAATAAGTAGGCGTCAGTGGCCTCAGTGAATGAATGTCAAGATAGAAATAATCAACAATAAGTAGCGTCGGTGGCCTAGTGAATTGAATGACAAGCTAGACATTAATCAAACAATAAGTAGGCATCAGTGGCCTCAGTGAAATGATGTCAAGATAGACATTAACAAACAATAAGTAGGCGTCGGTGGCCTTAGTGAATTGAATGTCAAGTAGACATAATCAAATAATAAGTAGCGTCAGTGGCCTCAGTGAATTGAATGTCAAGATAGACATTAATAAATCAATAAGTAGGCGTCGGTGGCCTCAGTGGATTGAATGTCAAGATAGACATTAATAAATCAATAGTAGGCGTCGGTGGCCTCAGTGAATTGAATGTCAAGATAGACATTAATAAATCAATTATGATACATACGTACATGAAAATTGAATAGAACGATTTACATAACCTGAATAAAATTTTGATGGAGAGCAGCAGGCAGACAGGCAATGACTCCGCAATACCCACAGAAACAGGACATCAGCAAGCGATGATGTGATCTGGCCATGCGATGACAAGCATGGAACGTCCACCCCAGCAGCGAATCCTTCAGTGAAATGTATGCCTGGAGCATGCAGAATCCCAAATAATCCGAGTTCAAGTTGTGGAATTTTTGGATTGATTTCCAAACGGTAGAGATGATGAACTTGAAAGTTTGAGTTTCACAAGGTGAAGCCAATTGTGAAGAATGGCAATTGAAGCCACACGAGGTTGTAATTTTGACAAATTTTTCATCAGCAATATGCGAAGCAATCGTGAAAATTTTATCACAATTGAAGAATAGAATAATGAATTAATTTGTAAATAATCACACTTTAAAAACGGTGCTGTAGATCAAAAAATAGCGATGAACGCTCACACGAGGTTGCAATTTTTGACAAAGTTTATCAAAGGTTTAACAGAGTAAATGAGTGAAGAAATCGATGAATAATTGAATCACACTTGAAGAATAGAACAAACAAATTAATTGAAGAATGAAAATTAATTCACTTTTGAAAACGTTTCGTAGGTCCGATGAATTCAGATGAAAAGTTTAGACCGGGCGCAGATGCACACCCAACTACCTCCATTGAAAAACAAAAAGCAAACCTAAAGGCGCTAGTAACAAAAAGGGGAAGGCGGGTTTGTTCCCATCAAAACATGTCAACTTGTGTATTGCATACCGAAAAAACGGGAATGATGAAGATCTCCAAATTTTGCACATAGAACTGAAAATATTAATTTCGTGCACCTCAAAGCCCAAATTTAATTTTTATTTTTTTCCTAGATTTTTCATAAATAATGTTCAAACTTCATTCATGGAACATCATAAAGCATACCTACATCGTTGTGGAATGTGTTTGTATAAAGGGAGCTCATAGAGAAATTGATACACTGGTAGCAATGTGTCGCAATATGTGTTTGATACAGGAAGCTCATGTTTCGATACAGAAAGCTCATTTTTTGATACAGGAGTTTTGATACAAATGCTGGCAGCTTATTTCAGTGATTGTGATAATATTATATTATTGTGAGTTACGAATCGCATTCAATGAGGCATGCAATTGATAACTCGAGTAGCATAGTATTTTCTTGACTTTCCTCTGCTTACAACTTGGTAAGCTTTAGATGCATACTACTTTTAGTAGCATAGTTGTTCACAACAAATTATTAGCATTGTCGATACACAAACCAAACTGCCATTAGTTTAACACCCAATATCTCGCTGACATGACAGGACAGGCCTAATTATTTACTCTTACCGACAGTATTGAAGGATGCTGTGGTTTATAATTGCACGAGGTCTACTGTTCACAGAACTACTAGCTTATATTAGCTTCATGCCTGTGCTTGTTTGATGAATGTGTCTGTCTATTAATATTAGTTAGTAGTTCATACATCATAAACCACTGCTCCAGCTGTTTTTTTCTAGAGGGAACCACTGAAGAAGAAGAAGAAAAAAATCTACTCACAGCATATCCTTGAGAAGATGAATACTATTGAAAGCATCCGAGAAGTTGCTGAACAGAGTCAGTTTTAGACCAGTAGTGATACCTGAGCCATATTGTTCTCATGTCACTTTTTTCAAGCTCTCTGGAAACACAAAAATAAGAATCAGAATTGCTCCCCGCCTTCAACAAAATTAAAATTCAATTATTTCTACTACTTCTTCTTTTACTCCTTCTTCTTCTTCTCTCTTTTTTTCTTCTTCTTCTTCTTCTCTTCTTCTTCTTCTTCTTTTTCCTTCAATCGAACCATATCTTTGTACCATTATTGTACCTTTATGAGACACCAAGAAATTTTTTTACCACCTCTCAAACCGAGATAATAACATATATTTGAGGGCGGGGAGCCAGTGGACACTCCCCCCCGCCATCAAACCCTCGCTCACTTGCTCCCCACCCTTGAATATGATTTTATCTCGTTTGGCAAGTGGTACAACTATTTTTAAGTTCAAAAGGTACAAAATGTGGTGTGATTGAATTTTAGTTTTTTTTTTATGGCGGGAGCAAGTGAACGTATCCCTTTGTAGAATACATGACATGTAACAGCCAAATAAAAGTACTATAATGAATATTGGTAGGGAGTTCGGAGACCCTCTGTATGTACTCACTGCTTTGTATGAATGTGATAATTGAACGTGCAACAATGACCTTCTGGTGTTATAACTTTTTCAAAAATTTCTCCACAATCAGTTTCCACTGAATTCCACTTGCATAAGCCAATTATTTTATCACAAGGAAGAGTAATCTGAAACACATCAACAGGTTTTTTGCAAGGAAGAGTGATCTACAAAAAACAATAGAAATATATCATTTTCAAATGAATAAAGTTATCTTTTTCTTTCTATATAATAAGAGAGTAGGGTTGTGTTTTTTCATTTGTTCGTGTATTTGTTTGTTTGCATCAAAACATGTCAACTTGGTTAGGTTAGGTATGGATTGCATACCGGAAAAACGGGAATGATTTAGATCTCCAAATTTTGCACATAGATTCTAAAAATATCATTCTCGTGCACCTGGAAGCCCGAATTTCAATTTTCCTTAAACATTTTTAGAATTGATGTTCAAATTCCATTGATGGTACATACAATTTCATAAAAAAAATTGCCAAATCATGATGGTCGAAATTAAAAAAGGTAGGCCTACATCTTTTTATATTATTGCTCACAACCTGATGCCACTTAGCCTCTATGATATATTTTTGATAATTGATAAATATTTTTAATGATAATGATAATATTTTTATTATGAATATAATAATAGTATTGTTCTGATAATCAATAAATATTTACATTTTCACAAACTCTGTATAATAATATGGTGGATGTGAAACAGCTGCATCAAAGAGATTATCTCAAAAACAGCTGTTTGGAAAAAACATAGTTTTGAAACTTTGTTTTCCTGATGCAATGTTCAGGCCTACACGTGGCATTTTGTTATGTGACAATATAATGTATATAGAAGAATGTAAATAACTTGCGCAAGTAGATAAGTTATTAAATTATGTTATTAACTCCATAATATTGAATATCTTTAGGTAGGTGAATTATGTCTAATTTTATTTCATTGATCAGCTGCATACTCGCGGTAAATGAAATATTGATTGTACAGTTTTCTCATGGTAGTAGATAATTGATTGTTTGGCAAATCGGGTGATTATCAATTTTTCAAGTTATTGACAGTCATAATATCCTATATGACAATGTATGTACATGATGTCTCTTATAATAATAAGAAGTTATTTAGCATAAGACGATTCATCAGTGAGTCCAGTGTGCAAAGGACTAGTGTGCAGTGACAGATAAGAGACAATGCTACCACATGGTGGCGCTTTCGTGGAAGCGCTTCCATGGTGGCACAGTGTGCAAAGGACCTAAACCCTAAACTGGGCTACCATGGAAGCGCTTCCACAGAGGCGCCATCATGTGGTAGCATTGTCTCTTATCTGTCACTCCATACTAGTCCTTTGCACACTGGGCCACCATGGAAGCGCTTCCACGAAAGCGCCACCACGTGGTAGCATTGTCTCTTATCTGTCACTGCACACTAGCCCTTTGCAAACTGGGCCACCATGGAAGCGCTTCCACGGAAGCGCCACCATGTGGTAGAAATGTCTCTTATCTGTCACTGCACACTATAGTTGGCCAAACGAAAATGGGTCCCTCAAGGTCAAAGCTTGCTCTTGACACCACCACCCGTCTCTACCAACACTGTTGCCACTTTGTACTAAGGATGGCTAGTAAGAGAGAAAGTGAATGTGTGTGTGTGAGAGAGGGTGTGATAGTGAAGTATTGTTATTGTGGGGAGTATTGTTTGTCTTCTCTGTCCAAAGCCTGGATGAAGTGTGATGGGAATCAAATGAGAATTCATGCAAATTGAAAAATGCTGAGTGAAGTGGGCACTACAAGAATATTGACTAAAATAAATAAAATTAAATCCAAATCACTTCCAATTGATAATTATAAAAGTCTTCAAGTAAATTTTATGAAGTAATAGCTCAGTTTATAAATAGTTGCATTTATAAAAAAAATCTAATCATCATTATAAAATTGGATTTCTTGATGTCATGACTCAAGAAAGAGTTATACATTATACATAACAATATTCTTTCCTTCATTCCATGATGTTGAAGAATATACCGGATAATGGGAGGAGGTAATGGGGGATGATATTGTTCTAACTTCAAAGAATGACACAATAGAACTTTTGAACCTGACGTGCTCAAAAGAATTTGTGACAGGTACTGACGGAAAAGAGGAAGAGGGAAGGTATGAGAGGGAAAGAGCAATGTTCAGGGTGTAGAAATATAGTCAATGTATATAGACTAGAGTGAGGGGTGGCCACCAGTGGCAACATTGCAGTGGCCTTGAGAGACCCATTTTCGCTTGGTCAACTATAGTCCTTTGCACACTGGGCCACCATGGAAGCACTTCCACAGAAGCGCCACCATGTGGTATCATGGTCTCTTATCTGTCACTGCACACTAGCCCTTTGCACACTTGGCCACCATGAAAGCGCTTCCACGGAAGCGCCACCATGTGGTAGCATTGACTCTTATGTCACTGCACAGTAAAGCCACCAGCCACCAGCCGAGCTTCCAGGAATGTGGTTGCTCGAGCCGCCAATTTTGTGTCGCCACCAGACTGTCGCGCCACCACATCATACCATTGAGTATTATCTGTCAATGGACACTTCTAGAGCCACCAGCTACCAGCCACCAGAAAATCATATCCAGTTCAGTAGTCGTAATGAATAGTGAACAATTTGATAAAGAAAGGTGCATTCTTGAAGTTGAAAGCAGACCAGCTGTATGGAACATGTCTTCAAAATTATATGACCAGGATGTGAAGAAAAATTCTTGAAGGGAGCTGGTAAATCTTTTAATTGAAAAAATTAGCCTCACAGAAAATGAACAAAATGAATTTGGTGAGTTATATAACCACTTTTCTTGAGCATTATTCATTCTATTATTCAACATAATGCCAATAGTCCTGCTTCTTCCACGTCCATTCTCAAAGATCATGGACTCATGGTGTTGACTAGTGAACTGGAGTGATGAGTCAATCGGTGGCTGCGTGGTGGTGGCTCTAGAGTAGTAGTAGTAGTAGAAGAAGAAGAGAAGAAGAAGAAGAAGAGAGAAGAAGAAGAAGAAGAAGAAGAAGAAGAAGAAGAAGAAAACAGAAACAACAACAACAACAACAACAACAACAAGAAACACTTCTTGTTGTATAACATTTACCTGTTCGAGTAGGTGATTCATAGATACTTTGTTAATTGTCATCACCTCCTCGA
>NW_024093491.1:0-12090 GCF_014356525.2 Nilaparvata lugens | reverse complement strand
TTCCATAGAATTTTTACTTTCCTTGCCCTATTACCATAGGTAAGGAAGTATTGCTTTCCGAAAAAAATTAGGTACCCCAATTTCTAAATTTCTATACGTTTCAAGGTCCTCTGAGTCCAAAAAACTGGTTTTTGGGTATTGGTCTGTATGTGTGTGGTGTGTGTGTGTGTGTGTGTGTGTGTGTGGTGTGGTGTATGAGTGTATGTGCGTCTGTGTACACGATATCTTAACTCCCAATTAACGGAATGACTTGAAATTTGGAACTTAAGGTCCTTTCACTATAAGGATCCGACACGAACAATTTCGATCAAATGCAATTCAAGATGGCGGCTAAAATGGTGAAAATGTTGTCAAAAACAGGGTTTTTCGTGATTTTCTCGGAAACGGCTCCAACGATTTTGATCAAATTCATACCTAAAATAGTCATCGATAAGCTCTATCAACTGCCACAAGTCCCATATCTGTAAAAATTTCAGGAGCTCCGCCCCATCAATGCAGATAGATTCCCAATTCAGATACAATTGAAACGAAAAAATCAAGTGGAGTAGATTGAGCATGAAAATCTCTACAATTAATGAATGTTCAGTAACATTTTCACCTAAAATTGGAAATAAGATTTAAATTCGAGAAAATGTTATTATTCAATTGCAAATTATTGTTGATTCTATTAAATCATTCACTATGAAGAGATATCAGACCTCATGTGTTGTCTCCAGCGTTATTGCCCTGTCACCAGCTGGCTCAAATATTGAATAGTAGACTTGAGATGCGCGGGAACACTAGCGTCAGGTGATCAATTTTCATAACGGCAAGGAAAGTTGTGTGAGTGCGCCACACCAGATTTTTTCCATTATAACAGATCATAGATATATGTTGTTTTAATTTTCAGCTGCTCCAGATTTGCTTTTCAATAAATTTCTGTTTTGCAGACGATAAGTTCTTAAGGTAGTGTTCATTGATTTCCAATTTTGCAATGTATGAAAGCTGTGAACACTTCCATATGAACCAATGGTGTTTAATTGAGAAGCAGGGCTGAAGCAGCTGAAAAGTTAGGCAACACTTATGTATCATCATTCTTTAAATGTGTTTATTATAAGAACTGTATCTTAAGGCTTTGCAAAGGCTAAAAATAAATTTTCTACTGGTGATATTTTTCAAAGTTTTTCGATTTGTATATCATCAAGCTATCAAAATGAAAAAGTTTTCTCAGGGAAACATTTTTTCCGATCATTACTTTTTGAGATATGAGCGTCTAAAGTTTAAATTTTTGGGACAGAACATTTCAAATTCAGTAAGAGATAAATCCATGAGATTTAGGGGATTGATTTTTCATGCTATTATTGATCTAGTAAAACGAAAGTTTTCTGAAAATATGAATTTTTGATAAAGTTATTCAATTTGCCAAAAATGACCAAAAATAACTCAACAAAAAGTTATTTTTGGTAATTTTTAGTAAATTCAACAACTTTTTTCCAAAATTGATATTTTCAGGAAATTTTTGTTTTAGTAGATCAAGAATTAATCCTCTAAATCTCATGGATTTATCTCTTACCGAATTTGAAATGTTCTGTCCCAAAATTTAAACTTTAGGCGCTCATATCTCAAAAAGTAATGATAGGAAAAAAATGTTTCCCTGAGAAAACTTTTTCATTTTGATAGCTTGATGATATACAAATCGAAAAACTTTGAAAAATATCATCAGTAGAAAGCTTATTTTTAGACTTTGCACAGCCTTAAGTCCTGCACACACACACACACATCAATTTTTGTTCGTACGATATATTTCCGTCCTTATAAATTCTATTGGATTAAACAGATGATGCTTGACAAGCTCCGTTTAATCTGATAGAATTCATAACGACGACAAAATATCGTACGAACAAAAACCTACGTGTGTGTGTGTGTGTGCAGGGCTTTACTGTTTCTGTACAAGTACAGATATATTAAGCATAGCATCAGCTGATGAGAATTGAAATGCACGTGTTCGTGGTGCATAAGTCTGTGCGCACATTAATAGAGACAAATTCAATTCAAAAGCTTGATTAATTCAAGATCTAGGAAACTTTCTTTTTTAGCCCTTGTTGACATGCCCTCAGCTTGGCCTTGGAAGAACAGTAAAAAATCATGAAGCATTCTGAACCTTTTTCGTTCAAAGTACTGGAGACTAAATTATAATAATGACGAGTGACCTGACTGGCTCAGGTCTGTTGTCAGAGTTTTCAGGTCGCACCTGATCAATCTCAGGTACTCTGACATGACTGGAGATGAGAAAAATAAACTATACATCTATCACTTTGGAGCTATAAATATGCTTGACCTAGAAAGACTTGAAGTAACACTTTGTTAAAAGAGACTTGTATTTGTTATTCATTTCTGGAGTGCAGTCCAGACATGAAGGTGGATTTTTCAATTGAAAACGCCGAGTAGAGATCTAAGGTGTTAGAATTGTTTGCATCATTTCGTAACCCGTAATTTATTGGGATTGAAGAACAATGTATGGACACACCCAAAACTAGATGAAGATTGGAGAGATCTTTCACAACAATTGGAATTTAGAAATCGTGACAATCAACTCCTTTAGAAATAATAGGGGATCGTCCTGAAAAAAGGTTTTGTGTAAGTGTTATAGACTGTGGAAGCAAAATACGGTTTTATTATCTATACTATAATAAAGGAAAGAACTGGCTTGCACACTTACGGGATAGAAAATGATTATAAAATGATTGCTGCTATCCAGAGATTGTCAGTTTGGTGTAAGGGTAAGCATTCCTGACCGGCAATTAGGAGGTACTGGGTTCGATTCCCGGGCTGACAAATAATCTTGTATAGTAGCGCTCATCGAATTTACATCTAGCTGTTTACCCTGTTGTCAATATTCACAGTTGCAGAAGTCTTCGGGTGATTCACAGCATTTAATTGGGATTTTCGTTTAATGATTATAATAATAATAATTGGGAAATTTTTTTTTCCTACAGTTACCTTGAAAAGTGGCCATTCCTGCACTGATTATAGAACGCAAAGAATCACTTTTCCGCTCTAGTGCGGGAAAATTTTTTTCTGCACTCCAGATTTGCAACATGGCAACGCAAAATAGTAGGTTATATGGAGCACCAGTGCAGCAAAATCAAAATGAAGTTTGTAACAGTGACTGTGGTATAGTGTTGTGGTACACGTTATAATAATAACGATGGAAAACGAGGACAGCGACAGCCACCACATTCAGCACACAGCTGCCCCTTCATTCAAACACTACTACATTATTCAATTTTATTTATTAATAACTAGCCGTCAGGCTCGCTTCGCTCGCCGTATCCGTCTAGCCAGGGGGCTCAGCCCCCTGGACCCCCGACTGGATCGTCCAAGAATGAGATCAACAGGCTCCGCTTCGCTCGCCTGCATTTTCCATTTGAGCATTTTTATCATATGTTAGGACAATCCAGTCGGGGGTCCAGACTAAACGTCTGGCTAAATGGATATGGCGAGCGAAGCGAGCCTGACGGCTAGTAATATAATATTCCCAGGATTGAAGTAGCAGTGCCCAATCAATTTTTCCGCGATAAATGCATTTAAATCTTCAACTTGGTGCCAACCTAACAAAGTCAACTCAACTTAATGCCAACCTTACAAATTATTAATTTAGTTGCCAGTTAACAACTGTTTCGAAGACGTACTCTATCTAGTATAGTTCTATAGTAACATATGATATGGATATTCAATTATATTGAGAGATTGGGAGAAGAAGAATATACATGCTAAAAGACGAACTTTAAACCCTTAAAACAACCCTTACAGTTAATATATTGCCAAAAGATTTCTTAGTGCGCCTCTAAAGGGCCAACTGAACATACCTACCAAATTTGAACGTTTTTGGTCCGGTAGATTTTTTGTTATGCGAGTGAGTGAGTGATTGAGTGAGTCAGTCAGTCAGTGAGTGAGTGCCATTCCGCTTTTATATATATAGATAAAATTACACAGAAAAACATTTGATGCATTTCAGCCAATTTTACCCATGATTACCCACTTTTCATATTCAATGGTAACTGTAGGAAAAATTAATGTGCAATACGTGCACAAAGTTCCTCTGCTGCACTCAAGAAACCATTCCACCCTCGCCTACGGCTCGGGCGTAAACTGCAGCAAACTGTCACTTTGCGCACTAGTTGCACAAATAACTATTGACGCATCATCACGTCTGAGCTACTGGGCTGATTAACTTGAAATTTTGCATAGAGATCTTTAATTAACCGAGGATGATGGTTATAGGACTATTATCAATTCTTCAAGATTTCATTTCAAGTTTTCAGTTTGTCAGGTTTTGAAATGGGCCCTTGCGAGACAGGGGTTCCCTGCTAGTAAAATATTCTCGATGAAAGACGATCTGGCAACAGAGCAAAGCGATAAAGAACAAGCGCTATTCGCTTTGTTGAATGATAGACAAGGATAGCAATACCATTGCTAATCAAACACTGCCATTATAACGTGGACCTCACTACAGACTTTTTACCTTCATTACATATAAATATCGGGGCACCGTTATTTTGATTTATTGATAAACAGAACACAATTCTCTAAAATGATCGTGTTTGTATTTCACAGCTGGCTATATGCCATATTATGAATTTCGGGGATGCGATATTTTGATTTTTCACACACTTTTTCACTATCCACAGGATGAATTATCCTTTTAATGTCGTTCAGCGAGTTTTCTCAAGGATGAGACCTAGTGCAATCGAATCTTCATATCATAAACCTACTATGTTCCAAATCTTGTGAAAATCGTTACAGCCGTTTTCGAGATCCGTTAAACATAAATAACCAGATATAAAAATAACCAGATATAAAAATAAATCTATATATATAAAAGCAAAATGTCACTCACTGACTGACTGACTCACTCACTCACTCACTCACTCACTCGCAGTACTAAAAATCTACCGGACCAAAAACGTTCAAATTTGGTAGGTAGTTTCAGTTGGCCCTTTAGAGGCGCACTAAGAAATCTTTTGGCGATATTTCAACTCTAAGTGTGGTTTTTAAGGGAAAAAGTTCGTCTTTTAGCATGTATATTCTTCTTATTCCAATATCTTGAAATTTTTTTGAAATGTCCATACCATAATGTTAATATAGAACTATAATCTAGAGAGAGTACTTTTTCGAAATAATTGTTCTGGTAAGTAAATTAAAAATGTTGTCAGGCTGGCATTAAGTTGAGTTGAGTCGATAATTATTATAGTAACAGGTGTTTTTCGTGATCTAATTGACATAATACGTTCAAATTCGGTACAGAGGTTCCGCTGAGGTCTACATGCAGGCGAGCGAAGCGAGCCCGCTGATCTTATATTTGGACAATCCAGTCGGGGGTCTAGACGGATATGGCGAGCGAAGCGAGCCTGCCGGCTAGTCAAATATAAAAATAACCAGATATATTAATACAGAAATTGCTCGCTTAATATACATATAAATTATAAATTATTCGGTACAGAGGTTCCGCTGAGGTCTACATGCAGGCGAGCGAAGCGAGCCCGCTGATCTCATTTTTGGACAATCCAGTCGGGGGTCTAGACGGATATGGCGAGCGAAGCGAGCCTGCCGGCTAGTCAAATATAAAAATAACCAGATATATTAATACAGAAATTGCTCGCTTAATATAATAGGATAAAATTTCCCGTCTAAAAATCACTTGATAAAGCGTGTTGATATTATAAATTTATGAAGCTTTCTTGGTCGATTTTCAAACTTTCACATTAACGGAGTGAATTGTACAGTAATCTCTTCCGAAAACCTTCAGCAATTTGTACAACTTTCATGAATGCTTCACATACAACCAATGCCAACCGTTTGCAGTGTATTTCACTGTAAAACATGAGGAATGTGCAGGAATCTGCCCTGATAAACTGGATACATTTTAAACGAAGCTGTAGCCGTTTGATACAATAATTTGATCTGACCGCTGGAACGCGGAAATTGAGATGATTACATACTTGAAGCAAACATGAATTTGATTTATAGTAATACCAAACTACGATTATAGGCTACATGTTCTACGTTTTTCTGGTTCACATAGGATTGATTTCAACCTTCTAGTTTTTCTACTTCTTCTCATCTTCTTGTTCTATCCCTTCTTCCTTTCCGTTCTCTCTATTCTTCTTGTTGTTCATCTTCTTATTATTCTCCGGTTGACTTAGGATTTATTTCTACCTTCTAGCTCTTTTAATTCTAAAATCATTTATTTATTTATTTATTCATTCATAAATGGAGACAACGGGGGTCACCCCAAATCTGTCTCCTCTACATATTTGTACAATACAATATTCAGATAAAAAAAAAAGGAAAAATTGTTATAATATTATTGATGATAATAAGAAAAAGAAAAAAATTATGTTAAAATATAGGTAAGAAATGTTTTGAACTCGTGGCTAGAGAACAAGATTTATTTTTCTAGCCACGCCAATTATTTAACTACAAATTATTTACTCATTTTCATGTGAAACTGTTGTTGATTGGTGAATAAAATTTGATTTGATTTGATTTAATTCTCCTTCACTTCTTGTTCTCTCTCTTCCACCCCATATATATTATATAAACTCATGTTATTTTAATTATCCACTGCATACTGCAGTATATTACTGAAAGTTGATTACCCTGATCTACTTTCAGCCTACTTCATTTTATTAATCAATAATTTGATCTTATCTACCTATATATTAATTTACTCTATCAATTTTCTGTTTTTTTTCTCTTAAATATTTATATTGATTAAAACTTTTACAAAATTTACATAATAAATAAATCCTTAGTTAATTAATTAAATTAACGTTTTGGTAGAGAGTTAGTGGGGAGGATATTTTTAATATTCTTTCCGAAGAATGGACATTGATAGTCCAAAGCTCCGCCAATTTATGTAGATGCATAACAATATAATTATCTATAGTTATTATATTACAAATTACTTTTCATATCATATACAGTTCAATAATTATTTTCTTAGTCTATATTATGTAAATTCATCTATAATTTTGCTGTATTGTAAGCTATTGTATATAAGTGTATAAGCCAGTATAATATATTGTAATCTACATAAATAAAGTACTCAATCAATCAACCTCTTCGTTCTCTCCTTCTTCATAATCTTCTTCCTCCTCTTCTTCTTCTTCTTCTTCTTCTTCTTCTTCTTCTTCTTCTTCTTCTTCCTCTTCCTATTTAAATTCTTCTTCTTCTAATTCATATTATTTTCCTTCTCCTTAATCTTTCCCCCACTCTTCCCTGTTACCTCAATCCACTTTGTCATCCTTTTTCTCTTCGTCTTTCACGTGGTTTTTTTTCGTCTTCTACTTTTTCACTACTTTTCTTCTCATTTTGCCAATTTTCAATCTTGTTTTGATTGCTCTCTCTGTGCTTCCTTTTCGTCTTTGTTTCAAATATCTCAGTCACAAATTATTTATCTACAAGTTTTGTATTTTATTTTTTAATTTTCTCTGCTTTGTCCAATGCATAATCATTTCCTGTTTTTGTAGTTGAGCTTCAACATCTGTTTCTTCTATTGCTCCTACATCTTCTCTTGTTCCTCTTACAATAGTCATATTCTCCTTCTCATCAGCTTTCTTCTTGTGGACTTTTTTTACTTTTTCTTAGTCTTCGTCTCTTTCTTCTTCTTTTTCTTCATCTTCTTCGTCTTCATCATCATCATCATCATCATTATCATCTTCTTCATATTCTTGTTCTACTTCTCTGTCCTTTTCCTTTTTTTTATCTTCTTCTACTTCTACTACTGGTCGTCTTCTTTTTATTTTTCTTCTTCAGTTTGAAAGATGATCACATCTGTAAGTTTCTTACGCGGTTATCAAGTTCAAAGTAGCACATTTGATTCCAATATTGAGAGAAGATTGAGAATTTATCATTTCAAACCCAGCACCTGGTGGTATCTAGTGGCCGAATCCGAAAATAAATAGTCACCTTCAACTGCCGACCGACCAATCAGGAGAGAGTAGGGAGAGACTGGAGGCGTGTCCCAGTAGGTGTCAAAATGTGGAACTTTCTTGTGATTGGCCCGTCATTTCTAAGCTAAAGGTGCGAACAGTTTTACGCTCCGCGAACATGAGCAATTTACTTTTAATCAGCTGATGCCAAGCTTTTTATATCTATATCTTTCACCGTTTCTGTAAAAATACAGATATAGTCAGCTGATTAAAAGTAAATTGCTCATGTTCGCGGCGCGTATATCTGTGTGCACCATTAGAATGACTGTTATCAACTTGATAATGAACACGAAAAGTTTTTGGGAAGCTTATTTCAGTCATTTCATGTTTGCTTATCCAATATACATTCATTCTCTTATCATTTATTAACTCTTATTCCATTCTGTTTTATAATAAGTATAGTTCAAAATTTTACACATTACTTCAAGTCCTGCTTCTTATTTTCCCACTTCTTCATCTCCTTTTCTCTATCTCATTTTTTATCCTATCCTTCAACGTAGTTCAATCAATCTATCTCCTTCACAGACATGTTTTTTGAAAATTCTACTGAAAACCAATTGAAAGCCTTCATTACTGAAAATATTTCAACAAAATGAGGATTCCCTTTTTTTTCCTTCATCATCATCTTTCTTCATCTTATTCTTTTCCTTGTTTTTCTTCTTCATCTTCTTCTTTTTCATCTTTTCTTTCTGTTCTTCTTCTCCTACCTCTACTACTACAACTACTTCTACTTTATTCTTTATTCTTTATTGATTGATATAATAAGTATACATCATATAAATGATAGGGAGAGGAAAAATAAGGTAACCTTGTGGTAATCCTCTCCCCAATTTAGATATGGTTACACATAGTCCGAAATAGGTTAAGTCTTGTAGCTCTTTACTTCGCAAAATTTTCAGACCACTAATATGTTCACAAAGTAAATTTTCAAATTTAGATGCTTCAAAACAAAAAATAGAACAGATATTTCACATTATTATCACTTGAATAGAGAAGACCATATATTAAAGAAATAATTTTGAAAAAGAACTGAAAAAATAAACTTAATTCTAGAAGCACAGCTGTGAAAATGATTAAATCTAGTTACTTCAAGTTACACATTACTTGATATTTATTTTACTACTTCTTCTTCTTTTTCTCCTGCATCTTCTTCTTCTTTTTCTTCTTCTTCTTCTTCTTGCTTCTTCTTCTTCTTCTTCTTCTTCTTCTTGCTTCTTCTTCTTCTTCTTGCTTCTTGCTTCTTCTTCTTCTTCTTCTTCTTCTTCTTCTTCTTCTTCTTCTTCTTCTTCTTCTTCTTCTTCTTCTTCTTCTCTTCTTCTTCTTCTTCTTCTTCTCTTCTTCTTCTTCTTCCTTCCTTCTTCTTCTTCTTCTTCTTCTTTTTCTCCTGCATCTTCTTCTTTTTCTTCTTCTTCTTCTTGTTCTTCTTCAACTTCAACTTTCAACTTCATCTTTTTCAACTTCTCCCTCTTCTTCCTCAACTTCTTCTTCTTCGTCTTCTTCTTCTTCTTGCTTCTCTACTTTCCTCTCTTCTTTCTTAACCTCTTCTTCCTAATCTTCCAAATAATGTCGTTAGTCAACTCATGTCAATCTCTCAAATTGTTGGTGGAAATTACTTCTAAGAACACGTCGTTCACATGTTGACCAAGGTCTTGGTTATTATCCAGTTGACAGCATTCAAGCCTTCTGCAGGACTCATTGTTTTGTTCCTTCGTTGAAAGGTTCCTGTCTTCCAGTGTGGGCAGAGTGCGTGATTTTTGGCTTCGTTTACGAATTAAATGTTTCTTGGAATCTGAAGAAATACTTGAAATCTCAACCAGTTGTAGCAACGCTTAACCTTTCTCTTACTCACGAACCCTTCCTTCCGTTTAGAAGAATAATTATTGTTAAACTGAAGTTAGGAACCGTATGCCTACTGTAACACAATCTTCTAGGCCAATAACATTCACAATCTTATACAAGCCGTATTTTTGACCAAACGCAGTAAGGTCTATGTTTTAACTCGGGTTTTCTTTTGTCTGTATGAAACGCATTTACAGCCAAACGCGTTGATAGATAGAATTCCTTGGCAGGAATATTCCTTTTAAATGCCCGTCGATGTATACACAAGGTTTTTTTGAAATCTCTCATTTTTAGGATGATAATGAGAGGAAAAGTAATCTTATTATATTGAAGCTGCAAAGACAAAAAATTCACAGCCAATACGGCTGATTGTCACGGAGAACCAACCTCAAAATACGTTAGACAACACACTCGAGGCTATGGAAAAACCTCCAAATCACGAAAATTTTACCCCCCTGGCCAGGGAGAGACCCTCAAATTTTTTCGACATTTGAAATCAGCCTCGCACAGAAAATTCGATATCACAATATCATCCACTATTAAGATAGGATTAATCAGACTATAGAATTATTCATAAACATAATCAATCAGCTGATAAGTGGACTATAAATTGCATGCATTACACAGATGTCTTGAGAAGCCGGTGAACAGGTGACACCTGATACTTGTGGATGAGAAAACTGCGTGAGGTCTACTGTTCACAGAACTACTAGTAAATTAGCTTTACATTTCACTTTAGTGAGATTCACATTATAAATGTAGATCTGATTAAGCTATCCTTGTCTATTATTAGACAAAGTCAATAACTTTACCTTCTCTAGCTCTATTGTCAAATGAAGAAAACAAACTACTAAAATATCCATTGTCGATATTTTAGGAATTTATCAGAAAATCATGAAAAGATATTGAGAAGATCTTCTTGGTGAATAAAATATATTTGAAAATTGGTCATTATCAACAAAAAATCTGGTGTGGCGCACTCACACAACTTTCCTTGCCGTTATGAAAATTGATCACCTGACGCTAGTGTGCACGCGCATCTCAAGTCTACTATTCAAAGATTTGAGCCAGCTGGTGACAGGGCAATAACGCTGGAGACACACGAGGTCAGCTATCTCTTCATAGTGAATCATTTAATAGAATCAACAGTTTGCAACTGGATAATCACATTTTCTAGAATTTCGAGCTTTTCATTTTAGGTGAAAATGTTACTGAACATTAATTGTAGAAAATCTCATGCTCAATATTTTCCGCTCAATTTTTTTTTGTTTAAATTGTATCTAAAGCCTGATAATTGAGATTCTAAAATCAAACTTTGCATATATGAGGCGGAGCTCCTGAAATTTTTACAGATATGGGACTTGTGGCAGTTATTAGAGCTTATCGATGACTACTTCAGGTATAAATCAATCGAAATCGTTGGAGCCGTTTTCGAGAAAATCACGAAAAACCCTGTTTTTGACAACATTTTCACCATTTTAGCCGCCATCTTGAATCGCATTCGATCGAAATTTTTCATGTCGGATCCTTATATTGTGAGGACCTTACATTCCAAATTTCAAGTCATTCCGTTAATTGGGAGATGAGATATCGTGTACACAGACGCACATACACTCATACACACACACACTTACAGACCAATACCCAAAAACCACTTTTTTGGACTCAGGGGACCTTAAAACGTATAGAAATTTAGAAATTGGGGTACCTTAATTTTTACTTTCCTTGCCCTACTACCATAGGTAAGGAAAGTATTGCTTTCCAAAAAAAATAAGGTACCCAATTTCAAGTTTTCTATACGTTTCAAGGTCCCCTGAGTCCAAAAACATGATTTTTGGGTATTGGTCTGTGTGGTGTATGTGTGGTGTGTGTATGTGTGTGTGTGTGTATGTCTGTGAACACGATAACTCCATCCTAATTAACCGATCGACTTGAAATTTTAAACTTAAGGTCCCTATACCATGAGGACCCGACAATAAGAATTCAATAAAATTCAATTCAATATGGCGGAAGAAATGGCTGATAATTACTAAAAACCATGTTTTTCACGTTTTTTCTCGAAAATGGCTCTAACGATTTTCTTCAAATTTATATCATGGATAGCTATTTATAAGCCCTATCAACTAGCATAAGTCTCATTTCTGGGAAAATTTCAGGAGCTCCGTAATATTCTTGAGAAGAATGGCGGAAAATGACTAAAAAAACCATGTTTTTCACGGTTTTCCTCGAACGGCTCCAACGATTTTCTTCAAATTTATACCATGGATAGCTATTT
>NW_024093490.1:0-8281 GCF_014356525.2 Nilaparvata lugens | reverse complement strand
TGACAGCAGTGCTTGTCTGTGATTGGCTACAGCAGTGCTTGTCTGTGATTGGCTAATAACAGTGCTTGTCTGTGATTGGATAACAGCAGTGCTTGTCTGTGATTGCTAATAACAGTGCTTGTCTGTGATTGGATAACAGCAGTGCTTGTCTGTGATTGGCTAACAGCAGTGCTTGTCTGTGATTGGCTAACAGCAGTGCTTGTCTGTGATTGGCTAACAGCAGTGCTGTCTGTGATTGGATAACAGCAGTGCTTGTCTGTGATTGGATAACAGCAGCGCTTGTCTGTGATTGATAACAGCAGTGCTGTCTGTGATTGGCTAATAACAGTGCTTGTCTGTGATTGGATAACAACAGTGCTTGTCTGTGATTGGATAACAGCAGTGCTTGTCTGTGATTGGAAACAGCAGTGCTTGTCTGTGATTGGGAAACAGCAGTGCTTGTCTGTGATTGGCTAACAGCAGTGCTTGGCTGTGATTGGATTACAGCAGTGCTTGTCTGTGAGTCTGTGATTGGATATGAGCAGTGCTGGTCTATGATTGGATAGCAGCAGTGCTTGTCTGTGATTGGCTAACAGCAGTGCTTGTCTGTGATGGCTAACAGCAGTGCTGTCTGTGATTGGCTAATAACAGTGCTTGTCTGTGATTGGATAACAGCAGTGCTTGTCTGTGATTGGCTAATAACAGTGCTTTCTGTGATTGGATAACAGCAGTGCTTGTCTGTGATTGGCTAACAGCAGTGCTTGTCTGTGATTGGCTAACAGCAGTGCTTGTCTGTGATTGGCTAACAGCAGTGCTTGTCTGTGATTGGCTAAAAGCAGTGCTTGTCTGTGATTGGATAACAGCAGTGCTTGTCTGTGATTGGACAACAGCAGTGCTTGTCTGTGATTGATAACAGCAGTGCTGTCTGTGATTGGCTAATAACAGTGCTTGTCTGTGATTGATAACAGCAGTGCTGTCTGTGATTGGCTAATAACAGTGCTTGTCTGTGATTGGATACAGCAGTGCTTGTCTGTGATTGGATAACAGCAGTGCTTGTCTGTGATTGGCTAACAGCAGTGCTTCTCTGTGATTGGATAACAGCAGTGCTTGTCTGTGATGGATAACAGCAGTGCTTGTCTGTGATTGGCTAACAGCAGTGCTTGTCTGTGATTGGATAACAGCAGTGCTTGTCTGTGATTGGCTAACAGCAGTGCTTGTCTGTGATTGGAACAGCAGTGCTTGTCTGTGATTGGCTAACAGCAGTGTTGTCTGTGATTGGCTAACAACAGTGCTTGTCTGTGATTGGCTAATAACAGTGCTTGTCTGTGATTGGCTAACAGCAGTGCTTGTCTGTGATGGATAACAGCAGTGCTGTGCTTGTCTGTGATTGGCTAACAGCAGTGCTTGTCTGTGATTGGCTAACAACAGTGCTTGTCTGTGATTGGATAACAGCAGTGCTTGTCTGTGATTGGATAACAGCAGTGCTTGTCTGTGATTGGCTAACAGCAGTGCTTGTCTGTGATGGATAACAGCAGTGCTTGTCTGTGATTGGATAACAGCAGTGCTTGTCTGTGATTGGCTAACAGCAGTGCTTGTCTGTGATTGGATACAGCAGTGCTTGTCTGTGATTGGATACAGCAGTGCTTGTCTGTGATTGGATAACAGCAGTGCTTGTCTGTGATTGGCTAACAGCAGTGCTTGTCTGTGATTGGCTAATAACAGTGCTTGTCTGTGATTGGCTAATAACAGGTCTGTGATTGGATAACAGCAGTGCTTGTCTGTGATTGGATAACAGCAGTGCTTGTCTGTGATTGGATGACAGCAGTGCTTGTCTGTGATTGGCTAACAGCAGTGCTTGTCTGTGATTGGCCAACAGCAGTGCTTGTCTGTGATTGGCTAACAGCAGTGCTTGTCTGTGATTGGATAACAGCAGTGCTTGTCTGTGATTGGCTAACAACAGTGCTTGTCTGTGATTGGCTAACAGCAGTGCTTGTCTGTGATGGATAACAGCAGTGCTTGTCTGTGATTGGATACAGCAGTGCTTGTCTGTGATTGGATAACAGCAGTGCTTGTCTGTGATTGGATAACAGCAGTGCTTGTCTGTGATTGGCTAACAGCAGTGCTTGTCTGTGATGGCTAATAACAGTGCTTGTCTGTGATTGGATAACAGCAGTGCTTGTCTGTGATTGGCTACAGCAGTGCTTGTCTGTGATTGGATAACAGCAGTGCTTGTCTGTGATTGGCTAACAGCAGTGCTGTCTGTGATTGGCTAACAACAGTGCTTGTCTGTGATTGGCTAACAGCAGTGCTTGTCTGTGATTGGCCAACAGCAGTGCTTGTCTGTGATTGGATAACAGCAGTGCTTGTCTGTGATTGGCTAACAGCAGTGCTTGTCTGTGATTGGCTAACAGCAGTGCTTGTCTGTGATTGGATAACAGCAGTGCTTGTCTGTGATTGGCTAACAGCAGTGCTTGTCTGTGATTGGTAACAGCAGTGCTTGTCTGTGATTGGCTAATAACAGTGCTTGTCTGTGATTGGCTAACAGCAGTGCTTGTCTGTGATTGGCTAACAACAGTGCTTGTCTGTGATTGGCTAATAACAGTGCTTGTCTGTGATTGGATAACAGCAGTGCTTGTCTGTGATTGGCTAACAGCAGTGCTTGTCTGTGATTGGCTAATAACAGTGCTTGTCTGTGATTGGATAACAGCAGTGCTTGTCTGTGATTGGCTAACAGCAGTGCTTGTCTGTGATTGGATAACAGCAGTGCTTGTCTGTGATTGGCTAACAGCAGTGCTTGTCTGTGATTGGATAACAGCAGTGCTTGTCTGTGATTGGATAACAGCAGTGCTTGTCTGTGATTGGCTAACAGCAGTGCTTGTCTGTGATTGGCTACAGCAGTGCTTGTCTGTGATTGGCTAACAACAGTGCTTGTCTGTGATTGGATAACAGCAGTGCTTGTCTGTGATTGGCTAACAGCAGTGCTTGTCTGTGATTGGCTAACAGCAGTGCTTGTCTGTGATTGGCTAACAGCAGTGCTTGTCTGTGATTGGCTAATAACAGTGCTTGTCTGTGATTGGCTAACAGCAGTGCTTGTCTGTGATTGGCTATAACAGTGCTTGTCTGTGATTGGATAACAGCAGTGCCTGTCTGTGATTGGCTAACAGCAGTGCTTGTCTGTGATTGGCTAACAGCAGTGCTTGTCTGTGATTGGCTAACAGCAGTGCTTGTCTGTGATTGGCTAACAGCAGTGCTTGTCTGTGATTGGCTAACAGCAGTGCTTGTCTGTGATTGGCAACAGCAGTGCTTGTAAGTGATTGGCTAATAACAGTGCTTGTCTGTGTTTGGCTAACAGCAGTGCTTGCCTGTGATTGGCTAATTGCAGTGCTTGTCTGTGATTGGCCAATAACAGTGCTTGTCTGTGATTGGATAACAGCAGTGCTTGTCTGTGATTGGCCAATAACAGGGCTTGTCTGTGATTGGATAACAGCAGTGCTTGTCTGTGATTGGCTAACAGCAGTGCTTGTCTGTGATTGACTAACAGCAGTGCTTGTCTGTGATTGGCTAATAACAGTGCTTGTCTGTGATTGGCTAACAACAGTGCTCGACTGTGATTGGATAACAGAAGTGCTTATCTTCGATTGGACAACAGCAGTGCTTGTCTGTGATTGGCAACAGCAGTGCTTGTCTGTGATTGGCTAACAGCAGTGCTTGTCTGTGATTGGCTAACACAGTGCTTGTCTGTGATTGGATAACAGCAGTGCTTGTCTGTGATTGGCTAACACAGTGCTTGTCTGTGATTGGATAACAGCAGTGCTTGTCTGTGATTGGCTAACAGCATGCTTGTCTGTGATTGGCTAACAGCAGTGCTTGTAAGTGATTGGCTAATAACAGTGCTTGTCTGTGATTGGCTAACAGCAGTGCTTGCCTGTGATTGGCTAATTGCAGTGCTTGTCTGTGATTGGCCAATAACAGTGCTTGTCTGTGATTGGATAACAGCAGTGCTTGTCTGTGATTGGCTAATAACAGTGCTTGTCTGTGATTGGATAACAGCAGTGCTTGTCTGTGATTGGCTAACAGCAGTGCTTGTCTGTGATTGACTAACAGCAGTGCTTGTCTGTGATTGGCTAATAACAGTGCTTGTCTGTGATTGGCTAACAACAGTGCTCGACTTTGATTGGATAACAGAAGTGCTTATCTTCGATTGGACAACAGCAGTGCTTGTCTGTGATTGGCAACAGCAGTGCTTGTCTGTGATTGGCTAACAGCAGTGCTTGTCTGTGATTGGATAACAGCAGTGCTTGTCTGTGATTGGATAACAGCAGTGCTTGTCTGTGATTGGCTAACAGCAGTGCTTGTCTGTGATTGAATAACAGCAGTGCTTGTCTGTGATTGGCTAACAGCAGTGCTTGTCTGTGATTGGCTAACAACAGTGCTTGTCTGTGATTGGCTAACAGCAGTGCTTGTCTGTGATTGGCTAACAGCATTGCTTGTCTGTGATTGGCTAACAGCAGTGCTTGTCTGTGATTGGCTAACAACAGTGCTTGTCTGTGATTGGCTGACAGCAGTGCTTGTCTGTGATTGGATAACAGCAGTGCTTGTCTGTGATTGGATAACAGTAGTGCTTGTCTGTGATTGGATAACAACAGTGCTCGTCTGTGATTGGATAACAGCAGTGCTTGTCTGTGATTGGATAACAGCAGTGCTTGTCTGTGATTGGATAACAGCAGTGCTTGTCTGTGATTGGCTAAAAGCAGTGCTTGTCTGTGATTGGCTAACAGCAGTGCTTGTCTGTGATTGGCTAACAACAGTGCTTGTCTGTGATTGGCTGACAGCAGTGCTTGTCTGTGATTGGATAACAGCAGTGCTTGTCTGTGATTGGCTAACAGCAGTGCTTGTCTGTGATTGGCTAATAGCAGTGCTTGTCTGTGATTGGCTAACAGCAGTGCTTGTCTGTGATTGGCTAACAACAGTGCTTGTCTGTGATTGGCTAACAGCATTGCTTGTCTGTGATTGGATAACAGCAGTGCTTGTCTGTGATTGGATAACATTAGTGCTTGTCTGTGATTGGCTAACAGCAGTGCTTGTCTGTGATTGGATAACAGCAGTGCTTGTCTGTGATTGGCTAATAACAGTGCTTGTCTGTGATTGGCTGACAGCAGTGCTTGTCTGTGATGGATAACAGCAGTGCTTGTCTGTGATTGGCTAACACAGTGCTTGTCTGTGATTGATAACAGCAGTGCTTGTCTGTGATTGGCTAACAGCAGTGCTTGTCTGTGATTGGATAACAGCAGTGCTTGTCTGTGATTGGCTAACAGCATTGCTTGTCTGTGATTGGCTAACAGCAGTGCTTGTAAGTGATTGGCTAATAACAGTGCTTGTCTGTGATTGGCTAACAGCAGTGCTTGCCTGTGATTGGCTAATTGCAGTGCTTGTCTGTGATTGGCCAATAACAGTGCTTGTCTGTGATTGGATAACAGCAGTGCTTGTCTGTGATTGGCTAATAACAGTGCTTGTCTGTGATTGGATAACAGCAGTGCTTGTCTGTGATTGGCTAACAGCA
Organism: Nilaparvata lugens; assembly: GCF_014356525.2. Classification (NCBI taxonomy): domain Eukaryota; kingdom Metazoa; phylum Arthropoda; class Insecta; order Hemiptera; family Delphacidae; genus Nilaparvata; species Nilaparvata lugens. The sequence goes on along the minus strand of NW_024093490.1, from coordinate 2,742 downwards.
GTGCTTGTCTGTGATTGACTAACAGCAGTGCTTGTCTGTGATTGGCTAATAACAGTGCTTGTCTGTGATTGGCTAACAACAGTGCTCGACTTTGATTGGATAACAGAAGTGCTTATCTTCGATTGGACAACAGCAGTGCTTGTCTGTGATTGGCAACAGCAGTGCTTGTCTGTGATTGGCTAACAGCAGTGCTTGTCTGTGATTGGATAACAGCAGTGCTTGTCTGTGATGGATAACAGCAGTGCTTGTCTGTGATTGGCTAACAGCAGTGCTTGTCTGTGATTGATAACAGCAGTGCTTGTCTGTGATTGGCTAACAGCAGTGCTTGTCTGTGATTGGCTAATAACAGTGCTTGTCTGTGATTGGATAACAGCAGTGCTTGTCTGTGATTGTCTAACGGCAGTGCTTGTCTGTGATTGGATAACAGCAGTGCTTGTCTGTGATTGGCCAACAGCAGTGCTTGTCTGTGATGGCTAATAACAGTGCTTGTCTGTGATTGGATAACAGCAGTGCTTGTCTGTGATTGGCAATAACAGTGCTTGTCTGTGATTGGATAACAGCAGTGCTGTCTGTGATTGGCTAACAGCAGTGCTTGTCTGTGATTGGCTAACAGCAGTGCTTGTCTGTGATTGGATAACAGCAGTGCTTGTCTGTGATTGGATAACAGCAGTGCTTGTCTGTGATTGGCTAACAGCAGTGCTTGTCTGTGATTGGCTAATAACAGTGCTTGTCTGTGATTGGCTAACAGCAGTGCTTGTCTGTGATTGGCTAATAACAGTTCTTGTCTGTGATTGGATAACAGCAGTGCTTGTCTGTGATTGGCTAACATCAGTGCTTGTCTGTGATTGGATAACAGCAGTGCTTGTCTGTGATTGGCTAATAACAGTGCTTGTCTGTGATTGGATAACAGCAGTGCTTGTCTATGATTGGCTAACAGCAGTGCTTGTCTGTGATTGGCTAACAGCAGTGCTTGTCTGTGATTGGCTAACAGCAGTGCTTGTCTGTGATTGGCTAATAACAGTGCTTGTCCGTGATTGGATAACAGCAGTGCTTGTCTGTGATTGGATAACAGCAGTGCTTGTCTGTGATTGGCTAACAGCAGTGCTTCTGTGATTGGCTAATATCAGTGCTTGTCTGTGATTGGCTAATATCAGTGCTTGTCTGTGATTGGATAACAGCAGTGCTGTCTGTGATTGGATAACAGCAGTGCTTGTCTGTGATTGGATAACAGCAGTGCTTGTCTGTGATGGCTAACAGCAGTGCTTGTCTGTGATTGGCTAACAACAGTGCTTGTCTGTGATTGGATAACAGCAGGTCTGTGATTGGCTAACAGCAGTGCTTGTCTGTGATTGGCTAACAGCAGTGCTTGTCTGTGATTGGCTAACAGCAGTGCTTGTCTGTGATTGGATACAGCAGTGCTTGTCTGTGATTGGCTACATCAGTGCTTGTCTGTGATTGGCTAATATCAGTGCTTGTCTGTGATTGACTAACAGCAGTGCTTGCCTGTGATTGGCTAACAACAGTGCTTGTCTGTGATTGGCCAATAACAGTGCTTGTCTGTGAATGGATAACAGCAGTGCTTGTCTGTGATGGCTAATAACAGTGCTTGTCTGTGAATGGATAACAGCAGTGCTGTCTGTGATTGGCTAACAGTGCTTGTCTGTGATTGGATAACAGCAGTGCTCGTCTGTGATTGGATAACAGCAGTGCTTGTCTGTGATTGGAAACAGCAGTGCTTGTCTGTGATTGGCAAACAGCAGTGCTTGTCTGTGATGGCTAATAACAGTGCTTGTCTGTGATTGGATGACAGCAGTGCTTGTCTGTGATTGGCTAACAACAGTGCTTGTTTGTGATTGGATAACAGCAGTGCTTGTCTGTGATTGGCTAACAGCAGTGCTTGTCTGTGATTGGCCAATAACAGTGCTTGTCTGTGATTGGATAACATTAGTGCTTGTCTGTGATTGGCTAACAGCAGTGCTTGTCTGTGATTGGCCAATAACAGTGCTTGTCTGTGATTGGCTAACAGCATGCTTGTCTGTGATTGGATAACAGCAGTGCTTGTCTGTGATTGGCTAACAACAGTGCTTGTCTGTGATTGGCTGACAGCAGTGCTTGTCTGTGATTGGCTAACAGCAGTGCTTGTCTGTGATTGGATAACAGCAGTGCTTGTCTGTGATTGGCTGACAGCAGTGCTTGTCTGTGATTGGCTAACAACAGTGCTTGTCTGTGATTGGATGACAGCAGTGCTTGTCTGTGATTGGATGACAGCAGTGCTTGTCTGTGATTGGATAACAGCAGTGCTTGTCTGTGATTGGATAACAGCAGTGCTTGTCTGTGATTGGCTAACAGCAGTGCTTGTCTGTGATTGGCTAACAACAGTGCTTGTTTGTGATTGGATAACAGCAGTGCTTGTCTGTGATTGGCTAACAGCAGTGCTTGTCTGTGATTGGCTAACAACAGTGCTTGTCTGTGATTGGATAACAGCAGTGCTTGTCTGTGATTGGCTAACAGCAGTGCTTGTCTGTGATTGGCTAACAGCAGTGCTTGTCTGTGATTGGCTAACAGCAGTGCTTGTCTGTGATTGGCTAATAACAGTGCTTGTCTGTGATTGGCTAACAGCAGTGCTTGTCTGTGATTGCTAACAGCAGTGCTTGTCTGTGATTGGCTAACAGCAGTGCTTGTCTGTGATTGGCTAACAGCAGTGCTTGTCTGTGATTGGCTAACAGCATTGCTTGTCTGTGA
>NW_024093489.1:0-12464 GCF_014356525.2 Nilaparvata lugens | reverse complement strand
GATGCGCATGAACACTGGCGTCAGGTGATCAATTTTCATAACAGCAAGGATTTTCAAGAGTTAATCTGCAAAGTGAGCTATGCACTATACATGATCAGTCCAGAATTTTTTGGAAAGTATAGAAGAAGTGTGTAGAATACAGTATAGCATTCAAGAAAAACACAATCATATATAGTGAGGTCCACGTTATAATGGCATAAGATAAAGATAGGAGAATAGCGATGCCGATTCTCTGCATTGATTAATTATATTTCTACACTCTCAAAAACATAATTGGCATCGTTGTGGACCGTTGTGGAAAGGATAGTACCACCGGCTTTGTCGAATGATAGACAAGGATAGCAAAACCAAAGTTGATCAAATACTGTCATTATAACGTGGACCGCACTATAGAATACCTAAGAGTATACCTAATGCCTGGAGTATGGTTGTGTGGTTTGGAACCCACACCAGAATTCACTGACACATCCTTTGGAGAGTGTACAAAACAGATTCCTTAGATAATATTATATTTTAAAAAGTTCAACAATACATGATCCTTCGACTTTCCCACATCGCAACTCAGAACGATGTTCGATGTTCATTAAAATTGAGATGTGATTTTAGTATGCTTTTGTTCGTTTTTAATGTATTCAATGGCAAAATCAGCTCAAATGTGCTAATAGCTATTTATGTATTAAGAGCGTAATGCGCGACTTTATCGCTCGCGCAAAACAGTTTTGCAAGAGCGATAAAGAAGCATTACGCGCGAATTACATACAAAAATTTTTCTACAACTGCACAAACCTGTTAGATCACTTATATCTGGTGGAGTTCATAATAATTCGTCTACACTGATATCCATCATGGCTGTAGAATCGGTACAAAAGACAAACTGAGAGTGGTTTGTCTTTTTGCGAGCTGCTTATCATCAGCTGATTAGCGAGCGTAAAGAAACTCTTATGCGCATGCGCGGATTGTTAGCGAGCGAAAAAGTAGATTCTCCTCAGAAATAAGCTGTTTTACGAGGAGAATTGAGTATGTAAATTCTTTCTTTACGGGCAGTTGTAGAAAAAATCAGTTAAATGTGTACATTTCTGCAGTGCCTCGCCGTTCCAGTTTTAAATTATTTATACCTCATTGCAACACTTCAAATCATCAGAGCTCTCCCATGTATAGATCATCATTCATTTTCAATTGCTTCTCGTATCATCTTGACCTGTCATTCGGTTACAGTCGGGATTGTAGGCGACTACTGCGAGTGTGACTGTCGAGTGTTTTAATGTGTCTATTGTTTGTTGAGTTGATGTTGTATGTTTGTTGAATCCTTGTTAGTCCTTGAGGGTATGATTGGTACTGATTATGTTTTTTTATTTGTTCATTTCTTTTTTTCCTATTATTTTTCCACTTTTTTTCTATACTCTTTCTATGTTTAATGAACTATTGTAATTGTGTTGAAGCAGTTCTTGTGGAGAAATCCTGTATGCTTCCATGTTTTTTCATAGATAAATAAATAAATAAATAATTCAAAATCGTTGGAAAATTCAAAATCATAATGCTTTTCTCAAATTGAACGTTTTTTCAAGAGTTGATCTGCAAAGTAATCGGCGCTTTGCACTATACATGATCAGTCCGGAAAGTGTCGGAAGTATAGAAGATGTGTAGAATAAAGTATAGAATTCAAGAAATTTATATATAGGATGTGCAGAATTGCATTCTATACTCTGTGGGTCAGTCTTGTTTTGATTGAATTAATTTTACTTGTGCCTGGATGCTGGCGCCGAACAAACAAGCCAACTGATTTCGATTCTAATTATTTGCGGTTTAGTTGATATTCAGTCGGTGAGCTTTCTTTCTATTCTAATGAGCGAGAGGTCAGAGGGGTACATCATGTTGCGTGTCACGTGTCACTGGGCTCACATGTTATTCTTCTCACCCAACGCAACGCCATGGGGGACATGTCACCATTGCAAAATACTCCTTCTCCTTCGCGTCCTCCTCCTCCTACATCTCCTCCTCATCATCCTCTTCCTCCAGCTTTTTCTTCTTCTTCTTCTTCTTCTTCTTCTTCTTCTTCCTTAATCATTTTACTTTGCCCTATTACCATTTGTAAGGAAAGTATTGCTTTCCGAAAAAAATTAAGGTACCCCAATTTCTAAATTTCTATACGTTTCAAGGTCCCCTGAGTCCAAAAAACTGTTTTTTGGGTATTGGTCTGTAATTCTGTATGTGTGTGTGTGTGTGTGTTTGTGTGTGTGTGTGTGTGTGTGTGTGTGTGTGTGTGTGTGTGTATGAGTGTATGTGCACGTCTGTGTACACGATATCTCATCTCCCAATTAACGGAAATTTGGAACTTAAGATCCTTCTACTATAAGGATCCGACACGAACAATTTCGATCAAATGCAATTCAAGATGGCGGCTAAAATGGCGAAAATGTTGTCAAAAACAGGGTTTTTCGTGATTTCCTCGGAAACGGCTCCAACGATTTTGATCAAATTCATACCTAAAATAGTCATCGATAAGCTCTATCAACTGCCACAAGTCCCATACCTGTAAAAATTTCAGGAGCTCGGCCCCATCTATGCAAAGTTTTATTTGGATTCTCAGTTATCTGCCTTCATTTACAATTAAAACGAAAAGTATCGAGTGGAAAAGATTGAGCATGAAAATCTCTACAATTTATGTCCAGTAACATTTCCACCTAAAATTGAAAATAAGCTTGACATTTGAGAAAACTGTTGGCAATTGTTGATTCTATTAAATCAGGTCTAAAAAGGTCTATGTGGGCTCTTATATTTCATTAAATAGAGTGAATCCACTTGGGATGGGTGCAATAAGATAAGTTATACCACAATAAAATATGCTAAAACATTGTGAACTGTGATTAAACTAGGAATATATTATCATAAAATAATATTAGATATATATGATAGGGAATAGGATAAGGTATTAATAGTATTATTTGTATTACATATCTCCAGCTGTGTATTTGCTCTGTTGAAATATTATTGTAAATTGTGTAAATTTTGCTGAAATAAATTCAATTCAATTCAATTCAATTATATTTCTGCACTGTCAAAAACAAAATTGGCATCGTTGTGGACCTAGAAAAGGATAGTACCACCGACTTTGTCGAATGATAGACAAGGATAGCAGAACCAAAGTTCATCAAATACTGTCAGTATAACGTGGACCTCACTATAGCTCATCTCCCGCTGTATTCCATTAAGATTTCTCTCATTCCCTCATTTTCATCTTCTTGTTACCCATTTTTCTACTTTCCTCTCGCTCCTCAATCTTCTCCGTCACCTCCTCACCATCTCCTAAACCGTCTTCCATTCTCAGAAACGTCTCTTACATCTTCTCTTATTCTTCTTCTTCTTCTTCTTCTACTTCTTCTTCTTCTTCTTCTTCTTCTCCTTCTTCTTCTTCTTCTTCTTCTTCTTCTTCTTCTCCTCTTCTTTATTCTTCTTCTTGCTTCTCTTCTTCTTCTTCTATTCTTCTTCTTGTCTTCTTCTTCTTCTTCTTCTTATTCTCTTCTTCTTCTTCTCTTATCTTCTCCTTTCGTCTTCTTCTTCTTCGTCTTTTCTTCTTCTTCTTCTTCTTCTTCTGCTTCTTCTTCTTCTTCTTCTTCTTTTCTCTTCGTATCCTTCTTCTTCGTATTCTTCTTCTTCTTCTTCTTCTTCTTCTTCTTCTTCTTCTTCTTATTATTCTCCTCTTCTTCTTCTTCTTCTTCGTTCTTCTTCTTCTTCTTCTCTTCTTCTTCTTCTTCTTCTCTTCTTCTTCGTCTCCTCTTCTTCTTCTTCTTCTTCTTCTTCTTCTTCTTCTTCTTCTTCTTCTTCTTTTCTTCTCTTCTTCTTCTTCTTCTTCTTCTTCTTCTTCTTTTCGTCTCCTTATTCTTCTTCTTCTTCTCTTCTTCTTCTTCTCTCTTCTTCTTCTTCTTCTTTTTCTTCCTTCTTCTTCTTCTTCTTCTTTTCGTCTCCTTCTTCTTTTCTTCTTCTTCTTCTTCTTCTTCTTCTTCGTCTCCTCTCCGTTGTTCTCGAAAAGTGATCGTATCGTCACCCATTTGAAACTGCGGAAGAAAGGTTTTGCCAGTTTGTGTGGTGAGGGGGAACAGGCTGGGGCACTTGAAGAACCTCAGGGCCCTGAGGGGGGGACCCTGGGAACTTGCCCCCTGTTTGTGCCAGCTAGCGACACTCGAGTGGAATCGTTGATTAATTAATGCAGTATGAGGCTACGTGTCTTGGTTCAGACGATTGTCTTTTGATCTGTCACTGTCCCACTCTTTCTCACTCACTCTTTCCGTCTCTCTCACTCTTACTCTTTTACTCTTACTCCCTCTATCATTCTAACCCTTTCACTCTCACTCTTTCTCTCTTTCTCTTTTAATTTCTTACTCTCTCTTTCCCTTTCTCGACCTCTGATCGGTTGCATCTTTCTTCTGCAATAAAAAGAAAGCTGAGTACATTGTTTTCCTCACTTGAACTTGAGATTCAGAAATTTCTTCCTCCTTAATTTTATATTTTATCTTCATCATCATCATCATCTTCTTATTTTTCTTCTTCTCCTTCTTCATCTTCTTCATCTTCATCTTCATCATCTTCATCTCCTGCTCCTCCTCCTCCTCATCCTCCTCTTATTAATTAAAACTTTTACAATATTATCATTTTTAAATAAATCAGTGGAATTAATGAAATTAACGTTTTGGTAGAGAGTTAGTGGGGAGGATATTTTGAATATTCTTTCCGAAGAATGGATATGTCCAAAGCTCCGCCAATTTATGTAGATGCATAACAATATTATATATTTAATCTATAGTTATTACAAATTCTTTTTTTTCATATTATATATAGCTCAATAACTATTTTCTTAATTTATATTTTGTGAATTCATCCATAATTTTGCTGTATTGTAAGCTATTGTATATAAGTGTATAAGCCAGTATATATTGTAATCTACATAAATAAAGTACTCAATCAATCCTCCTTCTCCTCCTCTTTTTTCTCCATCTTCTCCTTCTTCTTCTTCTTCATCTTCTACTTCCTCTTTTTCTTCTTCTCTTCCTTCTTCTTCTATGTCTTTTCCTCCTTCTTCATCTGTTCCTCCTTTTTCTTCCTCTACTTCTTCTCCTCCATGTACTCCTTCTTTTCCTCTACTTTCTTTAATCTATTTTTACGTTCTCCACCATCCATTTCTTCATCAGCACTCTTACATTCGTAATATTACCTCTGGTATCTCTAGTAACCAAACTGTATAAAATAGAAGTTTTATACATGCTTGAAGGCTTGTATTTCGATAATGCTTCATTGAATAACATCAATAGTAAGCCTGCGCCAAATTCAGCAGAATCTGCATAATATTTTGTGTATTGTATACCCATTTATATTGGACACGAAATCATTGTAACATCCGTCGTGACGTTTCTGGTTCAGGTCTGATCATGTCTAACGAGGCGATATAGATCACTGATAAGATTCGCGTTGAAGATCACTGTAAGTGATCTAACACATTAAAGATCGCAGAAGCATAAAGAACCATGCTTAAATAAGCTTAATCTGATGCTTCGCTGATCCAGAACTGAGCCGATATAAACGGATGTATACTATATAGAAAATATACTAGTAGTTCTGTGAACAGTAGACCTCGTGCAGTTATAACGACGTCCCAAACCATAAGCACTTCCACACTCATACACTAACTATTTATTTGATCAGATCATGCTTACACAAGATTTAATTATCATATATAACGCTTTCCGGAATTTAGCACGAGGAAACCAGAAGACATCTGGAGCCCAGACGAGTTTTTGTTCTTTGCATCCTATTTAATAGTGCATAAAAATTGCATTCAATGAGGCATGCAATATTTATAGTCTACACGGCTTTTTATTTTTTACCAAGTTACATTGAGATATTGAATTGCATGCGTCATGGAATGCAATTTATTATCAACTCGACAACTGATTTATAATGAATAATTCTATAGTCTGATAATTACGGTAATATTGGCGTATGAAGGAGGCTCCTTTTTCCTTCTATATTATCCTTGAAATGCAAAATTTCCAAAAACCTGTATATAAGACGACGCGCATTTAACCTGTCAAATTCATGAAAATCTATTACGCGTGTCGCCGTAAATGCGCAACATAAAAACATATAAAATATTATAATCGATTAATAATTTAAACATTTAAACATTTAAACATTGTTTTAAACATTTAAACATTTAAACATTTAAAATTTAAATTTAAACATTTAAACATTTAAACATTTAAACATTTAAACATTTAAACATTTAAACATTAAACATTTAAACATTTAAACATTTAAACATTTAAAATTTAAACATTTAAACATTTAAACATTTAAACAATTTAAACATTTAAACATTGAAACATTTAAACATTTAAACATTTAAACAGTAAACATTTAAACATTAAACATTTAAACATTTAAACATTTAAACATTTAAACATTTAAACATTTAACATTTAAACATTTAAACATTTAAACATTAAACATTTAAACATTTAACATTTAAACATTTAAACATTTAAACATTTAAACATTTAAACATTTAAACATTTAAACATTTAAACATTTAAACATTTAAACATTTAAACATTTAACATTTAAACATTTAAACATTTAAACATTTAAACATTTAAACATTTAAACATTTAAACATTTAAACATTTAAACATTTAAACATTTAAACATTTAAACATTTGAGCATTTAAACATTTAAACATTAAAAGAAATGCCAAACCGTCGACTTTAATCACTCACTTCGCTCGGTCAATTCTTATAGACTAGTAATTTGTAATTAGATGTAAAATTCTATTTTATAGAAACTTCATATGACTATTGTATTGATTGATGTTATGAATGGTTTGACTGATAATTGATGTTGTTCAACTATATGGATGTTTTGTTCTATATTATTGAATAAAATATATTATATTTATTCTATTCTAGTCTATTCTATTCTATTCTATTCTATTCTATTCTATGTGAATACGAATATAGTTGTGTGGTCGTGCATGTAATCTCTGTTCATGTTCCTCAGATTTGATCGAATTCGAATAATATTTTATCTCCTGTTATCTCTGATTTTATTTTGAAGATTAACAAAATGCAGGATGATAGTCTTTCAAGCCACAAATAGAAGGATATTGAATCTTTAATGATGCTCTGAAACTTTTATTACGTAGGCCCACTAGCAGGTAACCCGTGCTTCACAAAAGTTCAACTAAGAACCAGACAAACTGAAAACTTTACTTATTGTATCTTGAAGAATTTGAAATAGGTCTTAAACCATTCTCGGTACATTAAGGGCCGTTCGCACAGTGTCAGTTTAAACTAAATTTCACTTTAAACTGGATTAAATCCGTATCAAGTCTCGTTTGTTATAATTTGTTACATTTTGAGTCTGAGCCACCAGCTGATTGAACTCAGTTTAAGCTTTGACTGTGCAAACGGCCTTAGAATCTATAATTTATGCAGATTTTCAAGTTAATCAGTGTAGTAGTTCAGACGTGATAATGCGTCATTCGTAAATTTCCCATCTTGTACGTGGATGAGCCAATTCGTTTCTTCATTATGATATAGATTGATAGGTAATTTTGTGTTGTTAAATACAATCTCCTCATGACCAGGAAACATCAAAAATCAGAATAATTATCAATCATTTTGTCAGAATGAGCAAAATTGATCTCCATCAGAGTTGAAAATTTTCAGAAAATGAAAGATTCCTTTTCCGTATATTTATATTGAGCAATTCCTCCCTTCATAATATTATCTATTATTGCGAGAAATATTGTATTTCCAGGGTTAGTAGAGAAGGATGAAGAGGGACATGTAGAGCAAATGGAACATGGAGAAGGATAATAAGAAGAGAAGAAGAAGAAGAAGAGAGGAGAGAAGAAGAGAGACAGAAGAAAGAAGAAGAAGAAGAGAAGAAGAAGAAAGAAAGGAAGAAGAGAAGAAGAAGAAGAAAGAAAGAAGAAGAAAGCAAGAAGAAGAAGAAAGAAAGAGCAAGAAAAGAAGAAAGAAGAAGAAGAAGAAGAAGAAGAAGAAGAAGAAGAAGAAGAAGAACAAGAAGAACAAGAACAAGAACAAGAACAAGAAGAAGAAGAAGAAGAAGAAGAAGAACAAGAACAAGTATCAAGGGAAGGACAGGTTCGAAGGAGCAGAAGAACGTGCATGAAATTCGATTTTTGGTGAATCTTTTTTCTACAATGAACAAATCATGATAACGATAATATAACCTGAACCCACATCCTTTAAAATCAACACCATATAACTGCTTGGATAGGAAACCACATGGCAGCCTTCCTTCATTATTTGATTGTAAGCAAAAGATACCAACTCAGCTCCAAACATATTAACAGAGCTCCGTTTGATCAAGATAAACTCACACCAAGTTCTCAGATAAGTCTTCGATTGGAAAAGGTAACCACCAACCAGCAACTATAGTGAGGTCCACGTTATAATGGCAGTAGATGAAGATAGAAGAATAGCGATGCCGATTCTCCGCATTAATTAATTATATTTCCACACTGTCAAAAACATAATTGGCATTGTTGTGGACCTAGAAAAGGATAGTACCACCGGCTTTGTCCAATGATAGACAAGGATAGCAAAACCAAAGTTGATCAAATACTGTCATTATAACGTGGACCGCACTATAGCTATACGTTAAGATTTGGGCATTTTATGGTGACGAGACCATCTCTACATCTCCAAATCTTGAGCAATCCAGTTGAAAAAGTAACGAAATAAACACGTTTTTCAACGCCGTTATTCACCAACAATTGCCTCGTCAGATAAAATCAGATTTTTCGTCGAGATAAACAGTTTTCACTTCATAAATTCGTTGCTCAGCTTAACTTTCGATCGTATTCACATCAAGATCGCGCAATAAATTTGGCCGGATTTCGATCTTTCGGCGCATAAAATCGATCTGATGATTATTATACTACAGTGACGTTCACTGTAATCTGTCAGAATTGGATTAATGGGAGGCAAAGGTGTTGTTTTCAAGTAATGCTGAAGTTAGTTTCACTAAAGATATGAGGTGCTAAGGGGGCGTTTTTCGAACTGATTTTGGTTGATTTTTAATTAAATTAACTCCTTGCGGAAATTTACGAGGAGTAAATCAGAACACTCGAAATCAGCTCAAAATCAGAACACTACAACATTTTTCCTTGTTGGTTTTTATTTTTTTTTTGATACAATAATAATTTGTTCATCTATTATACGTACATTCATAGATATAACCATTCTTATAACAACAACATAGTAGCCTAAAGCCCCACACACACACACACACACACACACACACACACACACACACACACACACACACACACACACACACACACACAACACACACACATCGATTTTCGTTCGTACCATATTTTGGCCTCCTTATAAATTCTGATAGATTAAACAGAACTTGACAATCATCATCTTTTTAAAATCATCCACTCAATCCAATAGAATCTATAGGGACGGCAAAATATCGTACGGACGGAATCGATGTGGGTTTGTGTGGGGGGGGGGGTTGTCTTAAGATGTTTAACAGCATGTTCTTAAGTCAGTTTGAACTTGATTGTAAATTTATAATCTGTTGTTAGTCTAGTTATTTATAGAGTCTCAGGATATTTATAAATCTGCTAGTATTGATGTAGATTTTATCTACAGTTTATATATTTTATCTGAAACTCATAATTTATTGATTGACAACATACTCTTGAGTTAGTTTAATAGTTATTTGTATATCTAGAGTGAAAAGTACGACTTTTTCTCCCTGTGGGAAAAAGTTTGAAGCCCGGGGCGAAGCCGAGGGCAACAATTTTCCTGAGGGAGAAATAGTTATTTGTATATCTAGAGTGAAAAGTACGACTTTTTCTCCTGAGGGAAAAGTTTGAAGCCCGAGGCGAAGCCGAGGGCAACATTTTCCTGAGGGAGAAATAGTTATTTGTATATCTAGAGGAAAAGTACGACTTTTTCTCCCTGTGGGAAAAAGTTTGAAGCCCGGGGCGAAGCCGAGGGCAACAATTTTCCTGAGGGAGAAATAGTTATTTGTATATCTAGAGTGAAAAGTACGACTTTTTCTCCCTGAGGGAAAAGTTGAAGCCCGAGGCGAAGCCGAGGGAACAATTTCCTGAGGGAGAAATAGTTATTTGTATATCTAGAGTGAAAAGTACGACTTTTTCTCCCTGTGGGAAAAAGTGTTGAAGCCCGGGGCGAAGCGAGGGCAACAATTTTCCTGAGGGAGAAATAGTTTTGTTGTATATCTAGAGTGAAAAGTACGACTTTTTCTCCCTGAGGGAAAAGTTTGAAGCCCGAGGCGAAGCCGAGGGCAACAATTTTCCTGAGGGAGAAATAGTTATTTGTATATCTAGAGTGAAAAGTACGACTTTTTCTCCCTGTGGGAAAAAGTTTGAAGCCCGGGGCGAAGCCGAGGGCAACAATTTTCCTGAGGGAGAAATAGTTTTTTGTATATCTAGAGTGAAAAGTACGACTTTTTCTCCCTGAGGGAAAAGTTTGAAGCCCGAGGCGAAGCCGAGGGCAACAATTTTCCTGAGGGAGAAAAAGTATTTTCACTCGTGATGTACACAACATTTTTCTCCATCTACAATTTTTATAGAACTGCAAATAAAATCATTTTAATAACTTACGTATTGGTGACAATGTTTCATAACTAAATCTAAAACATAATATATTTCATGAGTTGATCAAATTTCTGGTTGTGGTATTGAATTCAGTTGACTCAATGACAGACACCTCTTTATGCTTCCTCATCTGAGCTTAGACCTTCTAACCTATTATAATATAAGTTTTTAAAATAGAGATGCTTCCCATGTTTTTAAATGGAGTCACTTTTACTCCCTAGGGAGTTTTGTTTTTTGGTTTTACTACCGAGAGCGAAAGAGTGACACTTTAGATTATGTTTCAGGGAGTAAAGTAAGTACTTTAGCCAGTAGCTGGAGGAAAAAGTATTTTTCGCTCGTGATGTACACAACATTTTTCCTCATCTACATTTTTTTATAAAAACTGCAAATAAAATCATTTTAATAACTTACGTATTGGTGACAATGTTTCCTAACATAACCTTAAATCTAAAACTTCAAAACTGGCCGTCTGATTGCCACTGCCGATTGCGCTATCTATCGGCTAAAGTTGTAACAATTATATCAGCTGGGTGTTTACCAAAAATGGCTGACTCCAGATCACGCGGTTCAGATTTGTTGGCTGGTATTTTGAATAGAATAAGATATTTTAAAAATTGTATAATTTTTCATCGTCTACTTATATTAAGAATATAATATCATACAAACATATATTTCATGAGTTGATCAAATTTCTGGTTGTGGTATTGAATTCAGTTGACTCAATGACAGACACCTCTATTACGCTTTCTCATCTGAGCTTAGACCTTCTAACCTATTACAATGTAAGTTTTAAAATAGAGATGCTTCTCATGTAATTTAAATGGAGTCACTTTTCCTCCCTAGGGAGTTTTTCTGTTTTTTACTACCTAGAGTGAAAAAGTGACACTTTAGTATTATGTTTCAAGGAGTAAAGTAAGTACTTTAGACAGTAGGTGGAGGAAAACTTAATTGTAAATTATTCTGTTGTTACTCAAGTTGTTTCTAAAGTCTCCAGGATGTATATGAGTCTGTCTATATTATTGATGTGGATTTTATCTACAATAATAGATCTCATCCTCTATTAATCAATTGTAGAAAAGATATCAATGAGCTTCATCCAATATAACGGATGTAGAATAGGAGTGGATCGTGAATGTAAAAAGATCCTTTTGAATGTGTTCTGTGTATATCAGTAAACAGATAGGTAAATGAATAAATAAATATCTCTTCCATCATCATTTTTTTAAGTCGAATTTTCCTTTGAAATTTTTTGGCTATCTCACAAGAAGTAATATTATATATTAGAAAATAGACAAGGATAGTTATAAAATCTAGAGATACTGAAAGATACTCAATTATAGATACAAGGAAATTATACTATTATACGAGAACTATTACACTATAGATACAATAGAAGTATTGGGAAAATAATAATAATATACGCGAGTGACCTGGCTGGCTCAGGTCTGTGTCAGAGTTTCAGGTCGCAACTGATCAATTTCAGGGCCTCTGACATGAACTAACGACTGCTTTTAGGCAGCCGGACCGACGGCTTAACGTGTCCATCCGAAAAACGGGAGTGGCCCGAGATAAATATCTTGCCCGGGCCGGGATTTGAACCCGGGCCTCTGAATCATAAAGCCAGCATCTGATCCTCTCGACTACGGCCACTCCTGGGAAATGATAAGTATATAATGAAGGTTATGATATTATAATAATATTCTCTCGTAAGTGAGAATTTATACTCATTATCTGACCATTTAATATCCTAAATGAAGATGGATTAAAGATGTTTTGCTATAAACATAATAAAGATGAAGAGAT
>NW_024093488.1:0-12314 GCF_014356525.2 Nilaparvata lugens | reverse complement strand
TCAGCTACCAATCTGGAATTCCTCTCTTTATCAAGTTGCACTGTGCATGCCAACCGGTTTCAGACAATGAAATTAAACTCATAATGAAGGTTCTAACCTTATTCATAAGCTCAGTAGCATAAAGTCCTCATACTACTAATGAACTTATAATAAAATTAACTCATGATCAAAATTCTACTTATAATATTAATTAAGGTTGAGAGACATGCCTAATGAACTCACAATAAAATTCCACATTCATTTTAAAATATGTGCCAGAGTTCCTTAATTTATTCAGAATCATAATCAAGAATTAATAAACCTTAGTTGCTTGAAGCAGCCTTGCAGACAATGAAATTAAACTCATAATGAAGGTTCTAACCTTATTCATAAGCTCAGTAGCATAAAGTCTCATACTACCTAATGAACTTATAATAAAAACTCATGATCAAAATTCTACTTATAATATTATTAAGGTTGAGAGACATTGTCTAATGAACTCACAATAAAAATCTCTAAAAAACAATCAAAATTTAACCAATCTTCTTTAACTCATCCTACCTTCTGTGACAGAAGCAATAACTTTGAAATGAATCTTGTACAGTCATGTAATTTGAGTTTGATTTATGCCAATCACCGTAGTAGGGAAGAAGAGGAAGAGAAGAACGAGAGAGTGAGTAAGAAGGGGGACTGCTACACTCATAAAAATTACTACCACATTAGAATAGATTATAAACTCAAGAATTATAATAGATAACACTCACCTCCATGTTTTCCAACTTGGAAGGTAGAAGAATATGCACAGATGTTTTTTTTATGTAGGCTACACCTCCAACTGCTTCCTTGAATACAGAGTGATAAACTCAGACTAGAAATCAGCTTTATAGTCTGGAACTGGAAGCTGTTTATTCACTCACACCAGCAGAGAAAACTGAAGCTGTTTGAGCCACTTTCACTTTACTCTAACCGAAGAAAACTGTTACATGTTGTGGAGGCCAAACAACTTTCTGTCTCAACACAAAATGTCTAGCATACAGCAAAACGTGAAACATAATCTAATCCTTATTTTGTTCATCTGGACAATGAGGTGTCAATGGATTCGTTATTAGATTACTGGAAAAAGTTACTCTTGTAGATTTTTGTAAAATTAACGGTTCCTAGTTATTCAAGAAATAAAAAAATGGATCTAGTTTTCCCATGAGATCCTTATTTCTGTTCAATCTTGACAAATGGGGTGTCAATGGATTCGTTATTAGATTCCTGGAAAAAGTTACTCTTGTAGATTTTTTTTAAAATTAACGGGTCTTAGTTATTCAAGAAATAAAAAAAACTGGATCTAGTTTTCCCATGAGATCCTTATTTCTGTTAATCTTGACAAATGGGGTGTCATGGATTCGTTATTAGATTTACTGGAAAAAGTTACTCTTGTAGATTTTTGTAAAATTAACGGTTTCTTAGTTATCAAGAAATAAAAAAAACTGGATCTAGTTTTCCCATGAGATCCTTATTTTGTTCAATCTTGACAAATGGGGTGTCAATGGATTCGTTATTAGATTTACTGGAAAAAGTTACTCTTGTAGATTTTTTGTAAAATTAACGGTTTCCTAGTTATTCAAGAAATAAAAAAAGCTGGATCTAGTTTTCCCATGAGATCCTTATTTTTTGTTCAATCTTGACAAATGGGGTGTCAATGGATTCCTATTAGATTTACTGGAAAAGTACTCTTGTAGATTTTTGTAAAAATAACGGTTTCTAGTTATTCAAGAAATAAAAAAAAGCTGGATCTAGTTTTTTTTTCCAAAAAAGTGGGAAATCTTCATTTGAGGTTTATTGTGAGATTAGGGGTATGGCTAGGTTAGGTTAGATCAGATTACATTGGATTGGGCAAGGTAGAACCAAGAATCAGATTGGGGCAGATTTGGGGGCAGCTTTGGGGCGTTTGAGCCAGCTTTGGGGCAGTATCTCACTTTACCCTACTGAGGACTAATCAGTCTGAAGAGACTGCCAAGCATATCACACTGGATTGCGACAAGGATTGCAACCAGGTGATGAATGGAATGTTATAGTCAGGTCCACGTTATAATGACAGTATGATATACTTTGGGTTTGCTATCATTGTCTATCATTTGACAAAGCCGGTGATACTATCCTTTTCTAGGTCCACAACAATGCCAATTATGTTTTTCACAGTGTAGAAATATAATTAATAACGCAGAGAATCGGCATCGCTATTCTTCTATCTTTATCCACTGCCATTATAACGTGGACCTCACTATAGTATAGGGAAAAACCCCTGGTTCTTGTAAAGGACAAACGTATGGTTTGCCTAACTAACATATTACTTGGGAACACAATAAGCTTCGGTTGACGTGTGGGGCTCTTTGAACCTTTGGTTCCTTGAATCCGTCCCTTCAAAAACAATAAACAACAATACTAGATAATGTTATAATGCAAAACTGTAGTTCCATTCATCCTTGAAACAATGGAATCAAAATCATCTTGATACCATGACTCGGTACCCAGAAATACTTGTTTTATGAAACCATTTCAGTTTCAAACTTCGGGGGGTTCTGGGGAGGGGATGAGTATTTTGTGATTCCAGGAAATCCGGGCTATGTACTATGAATACTGACCTCCTCCGAAAATTCAGCTTTCCCTTAATTAGTTGCGTTGTCTTTTGGCTGGGCTATTATTAGCGAAATATGGACAATTACGGTTAATTATGCATAGTTATTGTTAATCATTCTACCTGGTGGAATACTCAATATGAATAGTTAGAAATCTTGTCAAGGTTGTAGAGAATTTCCTCTCTCTCCATTACCATATACCATTTTATTATACGATTACAAATAATACGTTGCAGCTGAAAAAGATGACGAATTTCATTTTTCCCTTTTTTTCGATTGTACTAATAATCTACAGTCTTTAAATGTACATGATAGGAGCTTGTGATCGGTCTCAAAATAGTAGAGAATTCCATGCCCTACATGCTCATTCGCCTCAAATCCATCTTCAAGCATTTCCTCTATCAAAAAACCACGGAGAACGTGAAATGAGAAAAATATCTCCATTTTCATTTTTTTTTCAAACGAGCCGTAAATCCGTGGGTTTTGGGAGACTCTGTAAAAAGCTCCAGTGCTGGAAGGTGAACTTTTTTTATTTAGTATGTCCATTACTCCAGATCAATTGCACAGAAAAAATAGTCTGTATGGAGTTTTTGCCAGCAAAGTACTTTGTGACTGAACTAATATAGACTGGCCATGAATAAAGTATTTTGAACTTTTGCGCTCCGCGGGGAAAAAACAACAACCACTCATACCAATACAACATTGCAGATTGACATCGACATTTCGTGCGATATTGAACATTTGCAAAATTGTAAAATATTATTGAACGATCTGAATCAATCGAAAATTATTCTCAATAGAGCAAAAAATATTCTTAACGTTTGTTTCTGTCCAACAATACTGCATTTTTTAACATTCGAGGTTCTTTCTCTACTATCAAGCAAGCATTGAATATATCTTCTCACAGATGTTTTGGCTTTTGAGTTTTGATTTGAGTCTTCCTCTTCACTTCAATTTCAATTCAAAGATAACATGGCGGTTGTTGGGAGGTGTATTTCAATTTTATTTATATTTACATTTCTCTTTTTATCTATGGAATTTGCCCTTTCTGCATCTACAGATATCGAGCTTGATGCCAAAGCCCAACTCATTCATCGAATAGATAGTCTAAATCTATTGTTGTATACTTTTCTTTTAATTTTTAACTGTACTGACAATATGGTTGTTCAAGCACAGAAGATTCCGTTTTCTTCACGAAACTGGATTGGCTGTCATTTATGGTGAGTTATTCTTTAAAAAGAACAATTATAAATTCTTATTAAATAATCATTCTACAAACACCTCATTTCATATAGCATATCAACTTACTCTCAAATTAAGTTATTGATTTAGAGTTTTAATCAGCACTTCATCGGCTAACCTCCAACACTAAATTCTTTGTTTTATTTAATTCGAAGGAGTAAAGACAGACTTTTATTTGTCATTTAGCTTTGAAATTTACTTGATGAATCTGAATAATATTTTATACAGCCTACACACTTTTCGATTACCATTAATGCTAGCTTTATAATCTAGTCATCGGCATTTTTATTTCAAAAAATGTTCTTCTAAAATTATCACTTTGATATAATTTACAGTCCTGATTATACATTTTTTTGATTAGAGATTAAAACGAAAAGTAGCTTGCTATGGAAAAAATTGATAAGCAGGTAGGGCGGATGTTTGAGCAGTTAGTTTACATTAGACAATAGGTTACCTACCTCTATCTTCATCCTTTACCCCTGTGGGATATCAATTATGTCATAATACAAAAACACTACATGATCATGATCTAAACGGCAATGTATGTGATTCAACCCAGGTTTTGAACAATAAACATACAACATACAACATTATTCCTGGCTAACTAACCAACATCTGAGTTGAGTCGTCTAGAAACTCCCGAACATTGTAGTAGGCCTTGACCTTTCAGCATTTGGTCATCATAAGACAATAGGTCTTTTGAATAAAAGCTAGCAATTGCTAATTCTAATTGGCTAAAGTTTGCAATGATGGTCATTGTACCTGACGACCGTCGTCCAAGCTCTGTGGTTTTGTCATCAGAACTATGCTACTTGCTACTTTATCGATTACTAAATTCTTAAGTTTTTAAGATTAAAGCTAGAAAGATTCCAAATGATTTCTGAAAAATATAAAAGTTCTGGCTAATTTTTTTATATTTTTTCATACTGCTCGTAGTCACTAGAGCTCTTTTGGAAGTTAGCGCCTACGATTTCGTTGCACATACTTTCATGCAGTTTGTGCCAAAATAGAAACAAATGGCAAAAATATCTCTCAACGTACCGGCACAGCTTGCCGTGTTGTTATGATATTGCAAATTGCCAAAATGGGAAATATATTTGAGCTGCACAAAAGTGTTTTGTGTTGGGAGAACATATATGTGTAATGTAACATTTGGTTTAACTATTCTGGTGAGGAATAGAAAGCAAGCGTTTCCTATCTACCTGACACAATATAAACGGTGATTGTTCTATTTATTTGTTGGATAAGTGCAGTGAAGCAATTACTATGGTTCTACCTCTATCAGATATTAATTGGGACCGTAGAACAATACAAAATTTGTAGATGATGAAATTCAAGATATTTGAATTTTTCAATTATATCACTTTTTTGTCTTTAATTTAAGCTTTATATCGTATTCTTCTCCCATTCAACCTGCATCGGACAAATAGTTTGGTCATTCATGCTTCACTAACAAATAATTACTGTTTATAGAACAATAATTACTGTTTATAGTAAGCCAGGTAGATAGGAAACGCTTGTGTTTAAACGCTTGTGAATAGAAAACGCTATTCCTCATCAGAAAATTTGTTGCATTCGTGCCCTCGCCGTTGAATTGTTCTTCCTTGACCGTTCCATGTCCCCATTCGTTAGGGGTTTAACCAGCAGTTTGAATAAAAAATTAGACGTTACGTATATACATTATTAGGGTAGGTCATACCTAAGTAATGACTATCTGTAGGCCGATCCTAAACCAGTTTAAATCACAGTATAGGGTTGAATGATCAATTATTTCCAAAACAGGATTCTGTGTAGAAGCACCTTCTAACATGTTTTTCATTCGACATGAACAGATACGGCCGCATTGTCTATGAGTACATTAGAATACAAACACACTGAAAGCGGAGCGGAGCTGAGCGTGGCGTGGCGTTCTGGAGCGGAGCGTGGCGTGGCGTGGTCAGAGCGTTCATGATACACACAGCGTCTGAGCGTCAAGCATCAAGGGCCTAGAAAATGGCGATGTATAATTTGCACAGACATTATTTTGTGAGAATAATAATTGCTTGAAGTATTGTATACAGTGGGACCCCGATTTAACGTATTTGAAGGGACCAAGAAATTCGTACGTTATGTAGGGGTTTACTTAAAAACGAGGTTCGTTAAATCGAGGTTGATGTCTGGAAAAGCGTTATATAGGGGTTAGTTATAACCTCCATATAAAGTATATTGAACACGTTCAACCTCTATTTGAAGTAGAGTTTTAGATATACAGTTTACAGCACTGTACAAATATTGTACTGTATGTTTCATATTACAGTACAGTACTGTACTGCTACAGAAGTGGAAGAAAATAGGATATTGAAATTATTCAATTGCTATTATATAATAGAAATACTGTATTGAAAATAGCAATTAAATAAATTCTATTATTTAATAGCAGTTTAATAATCGTAATACAGTACCCATTTTCCTTCCACCTTTGTAACTAGCCAACTTGGCTTCTTAAAAATGAATGCAGATTTGTTAACTACTCTATAAAGGTGGAAGGAAATAGGATATTGCAATTATTCAATTGCTATTAAATAATAGAAATACCGTATTAGAAATAGCAATTGAGTAAAAAATGCTGTAATTCAATAGTAGTTGAATAATAGCAATACTGTACTGTATCCTATTTCTTTTCACCTATACTGTATAGCTCAATCAATTAGGAAATTTGTTCAGTAAATTAAAAGAACTACCTACTGTTCACGTATATATTTTCAGAATAAAATATGCATACAGTATTATTTTCAATAGTTTTTAATTAGCCTAGCAAGTTCAATCAATCAAATTAGCAAGCAAACAAAAACTCACGTACGGCTGCTGCCTGGCCCAAAGTAATCAATAATTTTTGATTGTGTATTCGCTGTATAGAGTTTCACTTGGTGATGGATTCCATAGTATTTTCGGATACAGCACTCTTCTTTAAAAAGAAACACTTGAACACGTTCAGAGCTTGACGAGCATCTTCTGAAGAAGGGTCCGGTCGATCGGCAACAGCTGCATCAGCTTGGACGTCTTCTTCTTCCTCGCCTTCACCGTCATCATCTGCCTCCGGATCTGCGGTTACTTTGGAGATGATTTCATAATCAGTAAGCTCCCCACATACTGCAACATCTTCATCAAAGTTTGCAAATTCCTCAAACTCGATGTTGATATCCAATGCTTCTTGAATTCTTGGCCAGGAGGCTTCGACATTCAAACCAGGCTGTGCGGGTAACGGGTTATCCAACTCCTCTTCATCCGTGGCTTCCTCTTGCACACTGAGTTTGAAACCACTTTTTTTTAAACAATTTGCAATTGTTTGTTGAGAAACAATATTGCATGCTTTCATCACCATCCACATGGCGTCGAGAAGGTTGATGTTAGTTGAAGTTTGGTGATCCATGTCGTTCAGGTATTGTCTAACCACTTCCCGTCTGTAGAGTGTTTTGAAATTCTGTTATCCCTTGATCCATGGGCTGAAGTTTTGATGTTGTATTACACGGCAAGAACTGGAGATTAATATGGGTGAACTTCGGGATGTCCTTGTGGGCCGAACAGTTGTCTATAAATAACAAGATTTTCTTCTTTCTCAGTTTCATTTGCATGTTTGTTTCTTTTAGCCAGTTGCTGAAAATTTCTCCTGTCATCCAAGCTTTTTTATTAGCAACGTACTTTGTTGGCAGAGACGTAACGTGTTTAAAGCAGCGTGGCTTTTTTGATTTTCCGATTATTAAGGGCTTCAGCTTATGTGTACCTGATGCATTAGCCCCAAGCATCACCGTAAGCCGTTCCTTGCTGTTTTTCCCTCCACTGCAGGGATCACCCTTGAAAGTCAAAGTTTTGTCTGGTAGGCATTTGAAGAATAAGCCTGTTTCGTCTACATTGTAAATATCATCTTCATTGAATCCTTGTGTCAAGTCTATCAGTTTTTTCTTCCATTCCGCGCACACTGCATCATCAACACTACCGCTTTCACCACACACTTTTTTAAAAGTTACTTCATTCCTCTTCTTGAAGCGGTCCAACCAGCCATTGCTTGCTCGAAAAGAATTATGGCCCAATGCTCGGCAATTGTTGAGCTTTTTCCTGAAGTATAGGTCCCGAAATGGATACGTTTTTGTCACGACACTGTTTAAGCCATAACATGACAGCAGTTTCAACGTCCTGTAATTCGGCTGGTTTAGCCCTTTTACACTGACCAAAAGTCCACCTTCGTCTTCATATCTGTTTTTATTTCTAAGAATGTTGAAAGAGTTGTTGGTGTAATGTTGAATTCCTTTGCAATGTCCACTTCTTCTTATGAGGGTTTTCTTCTATGAATTTTAAAACTTTACGTTTGAAGTCAACACAAAAGACTTTCTTTCTCGCCATGACGCACTCAAAAACAAACTTGCAAAAAAAACACAAAAACACACTTTCAGTCACACAAAAACTTTTCATTCAAAATCTGCAACCGTACACTCACTGTCTGAGAATACACAAGAATACATAGAACATTACAGACAGTACTGTACTCTATTATGGGCGGCGAGCGGAAGGGGGGTAAATGAAAACTTTCATGTTCAAACATGCTCAAGTGATGGCCTAGATAAGAATAAAATACTTTAGGTTATCTACGTTAAGTAGGGGTTTCTTAATTTTATATGCGTTATACAGGGTCAAAATATTACTAAAACACACCAAAAATAGTTATATAGAGGTTCTAATACGTATTTTGTACGCTACATAGGGGTTAATTTACTATTAAGGTTTATGGGGGGTTCAAGGGACCGGGAAAATACGTTATATCGGGGTTGTACTGTATTGGCTAAGCCTGCTAGGACAGAGTTGGTTAATGAATTTAACTTAGAACGTCGACTATTTGTTGAATATCACCATCTGTTTATTGTGTTAAGAAAGCATGAGTCCCGATGTTTTGAGTAGGCTACATGCCAATGTCAATTTCAACCTTTGATTATATTTTGACGTGATTTGGAAAAACAAGTCACTAATTGGAGGAATCCAATATCTGCTGAAGAAAGACTTAATAACACTAAGGTAACGGTATTTCATCGAAATATGAATGAAATGGATTAGAATAGCCTTAGGCCTACCATACACGTTTCGATCGGTATTAAGGCCCGGACTGTTCAGTCCCGGTCTTAGGGCCGGGCCTCAATGGCGGTCTCCCCATTCACGTACCGGTCGGCCTTGCGGCCGATGCGTATCCAGTCACGCGGTAGCAACAATTCACACTGAATTATTGTATTGTGTATTAAGTCGAACGTTTTCAAATCAAGTCTATGATGCTATAAAAATATTGCTAGATAAAATAATTACGATGATTATGATCTTGAATATTTATCATATATGTTATCATACAGACAGATTTTTGAAACATGTGGTACAATTTTTGAAACAATTTGGTACACAATACATACCATGAAGACGCTCTCCTAACTTTAAAATTCCTTGGAGACCAAAATACGACCTTCCGACTACTTTTGAAAATTGAAAAATTAATTTCAAATTAATTCTGTGAAACTTTCTCGCTTTCAACACCCACTTATCTTTCGAAACAAAAAAGTTTCCACCATGACGAAAATTTAATGTTTTCTCATTTCTGCTCGAAATGTATCGACATTGACGAACATTATAATCATTATTGAACAATTATTATGGGTCGGATAAAAATCATCCAGACACCAATAGAAAGGGGGCATTCTGTCCGTTAATTTGATATAAAATTATTTCGCATTACAACGCCCCATGATTCTGAGAGAAGTGATATTCAAAAGAAAAACAAATCTTCGCGATGTTCTCAATTTCATCATAAAAATAAAATTTCCTTTTAATCCTTCAACCCTGAAACTTTTTTAGCACTACTAGGATATCGGGGTTGATATTCTACATCCAGCAATTACGACGTTGAATTGGAAATTTGCAAATTTACACCAATTGGCAACCTTGTAATTTTTTCGGATGTCTCAACTTATTTTACACAGACTATAACACCTGATTTTTTATAAAAGAATCAATATTGAGTTTTTCAAATCATTACTATTTATCTATCTCCTTAGACAGGTATTACACAGTAATATTTCTATTGTCATAGTTGATCATATTATCATTAATACTAACGTTTGAAAAGAAAACAAAATAATACTTAGAAACTACTTATTTTACGATGCAAATCAAAAATCGATTTTCCAACAAATCGTTTTCTAGAATAATTTTGCTATCCATAACACGTGCAAAACGTGTTGACCGAGGATAGAAAATATGGCGGAGGGGGAAGAGCGGGTGTTTTGGCCTTAAGACGAAACCAGGTTTCCCCATTTACGTTCAGTTCTGTCTCAAGAGCAATTAAAATTAATCCGTCTTGAGGCCGGGCCTCACTGGATTCCGTGCGGCCGAAATCCGGCCTTGAGACCACTTTTCGTCTTGAGGCGACACCATACACGTTTCGATCGGCCCTAAGACCGGGACTGAACAGTCCGGGCCTTAAGACCGATCGAAACGTGTATGGTAGGCCTTACTTTTGATTTCAAAGTGCAATAGATGAATGTTCTCTTTTGAATAATCAAATAATAGACATTACAGGGGAATTGGGGCAAACATTAAATTAATATACTAGTGTACTAAATGGTGGGAGAATGTAGTAGAACAAGTGCATTATTATGTACAAGAGTAGACCACTAGTATGTACATTAGTAGGGCACTGGCACGTTGACGCTCTGCTTGTAGACGCTCCAAAAAACAAACCAGCTTGTTCCAAAGTTTGACGCCACGCTCTGCTCCGCTCTGCGAGTAGACTCTTATAGTGTGTTTTAGCTCATTACTTAACATGATATTGTTTACGACGCTCCTCAACGCCACGCCATGCTCCGCTTTCAGTGTGGTTGTACCCTTAGTGACATACTGTCATATAAATAAAACCTTAGACTTGAAACATTCAATTTAAAATAATTGCAGGCTTACAATTTTGTTAAAGTATTCCAGTCAAGGGAGTTAAGCCACTATTATGATATATCTTAATATATAATAATTCAATATAATATATTAAAATAAAAAAAAAATTTATAACATTTATTAAAAATTTAACAGAAATCTCCAAACCACATAAAATTTTAAGTATTCATAACGCAATAGAAAAGACTGCTTTGAAGTAATAACTCATTCGATTTAAACTTTTTTAAATGAGAGACACTCTCTATAATGAAGAAATGTAGGCTATAGAGTTCCCACAGTAGCAATGGAATAGTAATTTTATCGCTATGAAATTTGAATTTGTTATTCAAATTTAGTCATTATTTTCCCCATCGTCACCAACTTATCGATTACAGTTGATTTATTCCCCTATACTTTGCCCTTTCCTCCTCACTTTGTCCCAAGGACATAGAAAACTAAATGAAACTTTCCTCTATTCGCTTCAGTGCCTCTTGGTGGTTGGAATAATTTTATTTTATCAGTGAAACTAATTATGTTGAACTGTTATCTAAAAAATATAGGGTAAAAGTGCAAAATTTCCTTAATGCTATCAATTCGATTATTTTTTTTTTTTGTTGTGCTTATTGGGCTATTTATGGGTGTCAGTTTTATTTCATGTGATATTTCATCGAAGCTGTTGATCTAATCATATTATGACTCAGTAAAATATTTTATTCGTTTCCTGAGAGGCCTTATGAATGCTGATCGATAAACTTTTCAATTGCTCAATTCGTAGCATAAACATTTAATTGATGCCTTGACAAATAATTTTGTAATCCTATGGAAATCCTTTACATATTTTCAACCTATATTAATTCGTTCTCCATTTTCATCAATTTCCAAACCTGAATCTCAAGACATAGTCCAGTCAACGAAATATTATAGAGGGAAAAGTTTGGACCCAATTTTCGACACGCAGCTCTTTTAAGGATAGTAAGGGGGTAAACTATCCTGAAGATTTTACACAATACTAAAACGGCTGCAACAATCGTAGGGAGATGAGTAAAATAATGAAGTAATACATGAAATTGGAGAGAATAAGATGTTCTATGAGCTCATGATTAGCACGGATTTTTCAATCAATCGTTGAAAAGTTATAAACCCAAAAAAATGAAAATATAGAAGCCGGAAGGTGGTTTCTTCAAAACGTGACACCTTCGAGAGCTCATACATAGAAAACTATGAGGGATTTATGGAAAAATGTTACAAATAAAACTTGTAGGCGAATTTGTAAGTTTTAATTTGAATTAGACAAAAATTTCCGAAAGACGCATATTGTTCGAGATATATGCAAAAAAACAAAATATGGACTTTCAAATCACCCCCACTCCCTTAGCACAGGGGGTAGGAGTGAGGACTTTTGATACATTTACTGCGGGGTCCAAAATTGTGTTCCAAACTTCTCCCTCTATACCCTTTTAAGGTAACATTATAAAGATACACATTATCACAGCCTATTATAGATAGAAGGCCGGAACATGTTCACTATGG
>NW_024093487.1:0-14674 GCF_014356525.2 Nilaparvata lugens | reverse complement strand
TTAAAGTTTTTAATAATAAAGGGTACTACAAGTTTTCATATTGTTTTTATTAATTTAAGACGGACAACTACTTTGGCCTTGAGTGAGTCAAAAGTGAGAACTCTCGCTAACGCTCGATCAATAATAAATAAATAAAATAAATAAATGTTAATTTCCAAAAAAAAAAACTAAAACTACAACATAAATTACACAAAATATTAGAAAATTACAATATT
Source organism: Nilaparvata lugens (assembly GCF_014356525.2). Classification (NCBI taxonomy): domain Eukaryota; kingdom Metazoa; phylum Arthropoda; class Insecta; order Hemiptera; family Delphacidae; genus Nilaparvata; species Nilaparvata lugens. The sequence goes on along the minus strand of NW_024093487.1, from coordinate 14,459 downwards.
ACATACATAGTTAGTTACAAAACATTCGTATAATGTGTCCTCTACTTGTTTAGTTTTTTCTGTGTGGAAAATGACCTACTCCACTATGGCGTACCATGTTCTAGAGTAGGTTTTGTTAGTTTTTTGTGCGTATTATTAATTAGTTAGTGTCTAGTAAGTCATTAGGTGGTTAGTTGTTATTTGAATAATGTTTTCTATGTTCGGTCTTCCTTTGCTCATCAACCAATTGTGTACTATTGTTTTGAACTTTCTAGGATGATTAATCTGTTTAAAGTTTGCAGGAAGTAGATTATATATTTTGGTGCTAAATGATTGAAATGTCTCTGTATAGTGACTTCCTTGCAACACTGGTGATGAGAAGATTGTATAATATATTAAATATATAATATTAAATATATTATATGAAATATCTCACCTGGTACAGCAGTTCTTCAATGCCATCAAATTTTTGTAACCGAAATTATGATTGGAACAATAAAAATAATTAGCAATAGCACTGTACTGAATAAAGTTACTATTCCGATGCGACCAATCAATTTCTGCCATATTTGTGGTTGTTTGTCAGATTGATTGTTTGATTATTTTGAAAAACCAGCATTTTGCTGTGCGCTCTCACAGCGATGTCATGCTCCTCTTCAGGTGAAGTGTGTTGTTCATGGAACTTATTCATTTCGAAATCATTATTGTTGTTGGAGTCTGCAGAATAAGTTGAAAACTATATAAATATATTGAAAAAATAATACAATGTAACAAGACAAATAAGAAATTGTACAGTAGAATTTCGATAATCTGTCCGTCTTCTACACTATGGGACGGGAGGCTTGACTTCAAAAAAAAAGTTGACCGAACGTTGTGAGGTCTCTTTTTTTAACTCGTATCTTGTTTTGTCTGTATGAATTTCTTCATGTAACGCAATTACGGCCAAACGCGTTGATAGAATTCGATGAGATTTGGCAGGAATATTCCTTTTCCAACTGCGCGTCGATGTATGCACAAGGTTTTTTGAAATTTTGCATTTTAAGGATAATATGAAAAGAAAAGGAATTCCTCCATACTCCAATACACTATATATATCATGTATTCTGAAGATAGGATTAATCAGACTATAGAATTATTCATAATTAATCAGTACACAGATGTCTGGAGAAGCCGTGTCTATTTCTAAGGTCTATAGTTTCAATCAAATACCTAAAGAGGTATGCATCTTTAAGGTTTTGGTTTCAATATTTTGTTTTGCAGTCATGGTATTATTATGCGTGCCCATCAGTATCAATATACTCACATTTAATAAACTAGGTAACTTCAATGGGTGATTGAAAATAATAAAATGAGCTAAATAATGCTGAAAAAAATTATAATTTTTGATTGAAAAAAAATTAATTTTCATCAGATGGAAAGATTATATCACGGAACTGGATGAATTATATTATTATGGAATACAAATTCAAACGTGAACAGAGTTTTTTAACATTTCAAACAGGTGACATCAGATACTTGTGGATGAGAAAACTGCGTGAGGTCGATTTGAATCATATCTATAGTGAGGTCCACGTTATAATGGCAGTGAAGAAAGATAGGAAAAAACGTTGCCGATCCTCTGTCTTTTCAATGCCTTCTGTAGACGGTAGCTGATACAGATTTATTGATGTGATTTCAAATGTTCATTCTCGTTCAGATAATCAATTATATTCTAAGCAAGAGATTATATTTTTCAATAATTTTATAATGATTTTTCATGATCAAGATGAAATTTTTGTTGATTAATTATCAAATCTACATTGTTAAAAGACGATCTGGCAACAGTGCAAAGCGAGAAAGAGATAGCGCTATCCGCTTTGATCAATAATAAATAAATAAAATAAATAAATGTTAATTTCCCCAAAAAAAAAACTAAAACTACAACATAAATTACACAAAATATTAGATAAATTACAATATTACATACATAGTTAGTTACAAAACATTCGTATATGTGTTCTCTACTTGTTTAGTTTTTCTGTGTGGAAATTGACCTACTCCACTATGGCGTACCATGTTTAGAGTAGGTTTTGTAGTTTTTTGTGCGTATTATTAATTAGTTAGTGTCTAGTAAGTCATTAGGTGGTTAGTTGTTATTTGAAATAATGTTTTCTATGTTCGGTCTTCCTTTGCTCATCAACCAATTGTGTACTATTGTTTTGAACTTTCTAGGATGATAATCTGTTTAAAGTTGCAGGAAGTAGATATATAATTTTGGTGCTAAATGATTGAAATGTCTCTGGTATAGTGACTTCCTTGCAACACTGGTGATGAGAAGATTGTATAATATATTAAATATATAATATTAATATATTATATGAAATATCTCACCTGGTACAGCAGTTCTTCAATGCCATCAAATTTTTGTAACCGAAAATTATGATTGGAACAATAAAAATAATTAGCAATAGCACTGTACTGAATAAAGTTACTATTCCGATGCGACCAATCAATTCTGCCATATTTTGTGTTGTTTGTCAGATTTGATGTTTGATTATTTTGAAAAACCAGCATTTTGCTGTGCGCTCTCACAGCGATGTCATGCTCCTCTTCAGGTGAAGTGTGTTGTTCATGGAACTTATTCATTTCGAAATCATTATTGTTGTTGGAGTCTGCAGAATAAGTTGAAAACTATATAAAATATTGAAAAAATAATACAATGTAACAAGACAAATAAGAAATTGTACAGTAGAATTTCGATAATCTGTCCGTCTTCTACACTAGGGACGGGAGGCTTGACTTCACAAAAAATAGTTGACCGAACGTTGTGAGGTCTATTTTTTAACTCGTATCTTGTTTTGTCTGTATGAATTTCTTCATGTAACGCAATTACGGCCAAACGCGTTGATAGAATTCGATGAGATTTGGCAGGAATATTCCTTTTCCAACTGCGCGTCGATGTATGCACAAGGTTTTTTGAAATTTGCATTTTAAGGATAATATGAAAAGAAAAGGAATTCCTCCATACTCCAATATCACTATATATATCATGTATTCTGAAGATAGGATAATCAGACTATAGAATTATTCATAATAATCAGCTACACAGATGTCTGGAGAAGCCGTGTCTATTTCTAAGGTCTATAGTTTCAATCAAATACCTTAAAGAGGTATGCATCTTTAAGGTTTTTGGTTTCAATATTTTGTTTTGCAGTCATGGTATTATATGCGTGCCCATCAGTATCAATATACTCACATTTTAATAAACTAGGTAACTTCAATGGGTGATTGAAAATAATAAAATGAGCTAAATAATGCTGAAAAAATTATAATATTTTGATTGAAAAAAATTAATTTTCATCAGATGGAAAGATTATATCACGGAACGGATGAATTATATTATTATGGAATACAAATTCAAACGTGAACAGAGTTTTTAACATTTCAAACAGGTGACATCAGATACTTGTGGATGAGAAAACTGCGTGAGGTCGATTTGAATCATATCTATAGTGAGGTCCACGTTATAATGGCAGTGAAGAAAGATAGGAAAAAACGTTGCCGATCCTCTGTCTTTTCAATGCCTTCTGTAGACGGTAGCTGATACAGATTTATTGATGTGATTTCAAATGTTCATTCTCGTTCAGAATAATCAATTATATTCTAAGCAAGAGATTATATTTTTCAATAATTTTATAATGATTTTTCATGATCAAGATGAAATATTTTGTTGATTAATTATCAAATCTACATTGTTAAAAGACGATCTGGCAACAGTGCAAAGCGAGAAAGAGATAGCGCTATCCGCTTTGTTGAATGATAGACAAGGATAGCTATACTATTGCTAATTAAACAGTGTCATCATAACGTGAACCTCACTATATATCCACTATAGCAGGCGGTGGAAAAATAAATTATGTGAACCATACGGTCCTATCATTTCAACTAAATTTGGCTGCATATTGTCGAAATAGCAACTTTCCCAATGAATTAATTGTATCTATTAGTATCATTGACCGAACGAAGTGAGGTCCAAGATTCAAGTCGACGGTTTGGCATTTCTCTTAATGTTTAAATGCTTATATGTTTATATATTTATATGTTGCGCATTTACGGCGAAACGCAGTAATATATTATCATTAAATTTGACTGGTATGTTCCTTTTTAAATTGCGCATCGACATAATATACTAGGTTTTTGGAAATTTTGCATTTCAAGGATAATATAAAAGGAAAAAGGAGCCTCCTTCATACGCCAATATTAGAGTAAAAATCAGTCTATAGAATTATTCATCATAAATCAGCTGACAAGTGTTTACACAGATGTGTGGAGAAGCCAGTCTATTACTGTATTTGTATAAGGTCTATAGTTTCAAAGACATTAAAGAGGTATGCATCTTTAAGCTGGGTTTACACCAAAGTTATTAACAAAATGGTTATAACTTAATCCTTATAGATTCTATTAGATTGAACGGAAGTTGACAAACACATATGTTCATCATGTGTATGATAAGTTATGTTCAATCTAATATAATCTAAAAGGATTGAGTTATTAACATTTTTCAATAAATTTGGTCTAATCGCAGCTTTAAGGTCTTTGGTTTCAATATTTTGTTTTGCAGTCATGGTATTATTATGCGTGCCCATCAGTATCAATATTCTCACATTCGAAAAAACTAATTTAATTGGTGAATAAAAATAAACAAACGAAGTAAATAATGCTGGAGAAATTATAATATTTTTGATTCTAAAAAATTAATTTTCATCAGATAGAAAGATCATCACGGAACTGGATGAATTATATCATATGAAATACAAATTCAAACGTGAACTGAGTTTGTTAACATTTAAAACAGTTGACATCTGGTTCCTTTGGATGAGAATACTGCGTGAGGTCTACTGTTCACAGAACTACTAGTATTCACTCAGTTGATATCGTACGTGGTTCCATTCAATATAACAGTAATTTCAATATCAACTGAATGGACATGATACAAATAGATACGATTTATTGTTTGGGAAAGTTGCTATTTTGACTAATCGCATACGCAGCCGAACGCGGATCCGCTCAAACGAAAACCCACCTTGACTTTAAAAAGTGTAGGCTATCCCACTGTTTATGTGCGTTGAAGTGGTGTTGAAAAATGATGAAATCCACTGGCCTTTGCAATGCTTGGAGATTGTGATGAGAATCCTGTACAGTCCACTGAACGCCGGATACCATTCAACACTGTGTCAAGATGCGGCACTACCTGAAAGCAGACATTTGACAATGTTACCAATTAAGAAAAATTTACATTCGTCACAAGGACAGTGTAATGGTAGCTCCTGTAAGGTTATTTTACTGTATAAGTATGACTATCTATGGCATACACGAAGTTGGGGCTAAAATTATAATATGCATACAATAAAGACATCAAGTCATTGAACAAATTGTTGTCCAACTTCTAGCTAGCTTTGAATATTTGTCGTCTAAAGCTGCGTACACATTTTCGCGCTTCCAACCCGCACCGAGCACGCTCCTCCCTCGTACCGCCATCGAACCACAGTCCACGCACCCATCATGATCGTTACGGAAGATGTTAGATCTTCTCGCGTTCCCTGGTCGAACCACTCTTGTTCGCCGGTCGATCATCAATCGCTCTGCTGGAGTGACGTTCGGTTGCGGAGCAGAGCGAAAGTCTGTACGCACCTTAAGAATCATCAATTGAGTTAGAAAGAAAAACTACGTGGAGATCATAGCGTTTGACAAATTTAGAGATGGATGTGGCTCAATATTGGGGCACCGAGCTTCGCTCCGGAGTACAAAAGCATAGAAGCATAAAATCATAGTTTATATTTATTTATTTATCGATAAACAGAACACAATTCTTTAAGTTGATTGGGGAAGGACTAACAGGCACAGCCCAAAACTGTTTCTTCCCCGAATTTTGATTTATGCACTATAAATATTCCAAAAAGTACGTTATGTTCCATATACACTTGAATTCAGGTCCAATTTTCAGTCCAAAATTTGAAATCAAAAAGTTCGAAATTAGATTGTTTACAAACCAAATCGAATTAGGAAAGAACACTTAAAACTGTAAAATAATGATTAGCTTTGAACATTTCGATATACTTTAATTTAGAGTGATATACTATGTTTGCTACAATATTTGTTAATATAAATAAAAAATAATGGATCTTGAATAAAATCATATCGTTAGTCATGTCAGATCGATCATATTAGATATTTTGATCAACCGATTAAATTTTCTAGATAATATTTCTCGTGAGATAAGCTGATTGATTGCAATAATTCAACAGCTGAACATAATTCTGTCGTACTCCCACACACGCACTCCCATCTTCCGTTATCGACAGACGACGAAATTATCATCTGTTTTTCCAAGGATGAATTATCCTTCAGCGAGTTTCCCCAGGGATGATACCTAGTGCAATCGAATTTTTATATCATGAACCTACTATGTTCCAAATTTCACGAAAATCGTTAGAGGCGTTTTCGAGATCCGTTGGACATAAATAAATATATACAGAAATTGCTCGCTTAATATGATAGGATATTAATTTGTTCAAATTTATGAAATTTAATAGAATTTTCCACTCATCTAGAACACAATTATTTTCGTCGATATTATTATCTTCAAATACCACTTACATTTTCCACCATCCAGCTCCTGAAAGTGTTGTCAAAGTCTGCCACCAAACTGTTATCGTACCAATCACGAGACAACCGTTTGAGACAAACTGTGCTTCGAATGTAGTACTCCAGCAATAAGTTGTGTCCATTTTCGGTGGTTAAGCTGGCAAATCGGCGCTCTTTCAAAGGGAGGATGACCGCTTTCGGATGCATGTAGTTGTCGAATATTGGCAGAGGTATTGGAAAACATCCTCCCCGCCTCGATTCATTATACATTTCAAATCCTCCATTAGAAGCTGTTGAAATAATCATTAACAATTCTCTCAGTAGACGTGTCCAGTACAGGGAGAATATTATTCCTAAAGGATTTATAAATTCACTGTACCATTTACTAACTATGATACTCAGGGCCGGTTTCCGAGCTCGGGATTTAGCTAAGTTCTAGATTTTGAACAGTTGGAGTCAGAAATTTGATTTCCGAAACGGGGCGTAGTCGCAGGTTTTATGATAATCTTTATTTTATAATTTCTATAATTGGAAAGGGTTTTCCTTGACGAAATGAAACATTCCTGAATAATTCAAAATTTTCAGCTATTTTGAATTATTCAGGAATGTTTCATTTCGTCAAGGAAAACCCTTTCCAATTATAGAAATTATAAAATAAAGATTATGGTGACACAGAAAAACGGAAACTTTCAAAAACGCCATAAAACATTAGTAGGAAGGGCAAAATGATTTTTTTCAAACTAATATAAAGTTCAAGACTTGCCATTTGAGAATTATTAATGACATCTATCACTTTTTGACAATTACTTCTTCAAGATGGCTTCCTCCTGCACGAATACACTCTTGAAATCTGTGTTGAGATTCCAGAACGATGCTGCAACATTTCAGCGGGGATATTGTTAATTTCATTTTGAATTGTCTGTTATGATTAAACCACAGTTATTGGTCAAGTTGTGAAACGTTTGATTTGAGATAGCTCCACAAACATAAAATCGCAGGTGGACAGATCATGGGACCAGGAAACGCAGATGTTGCAGCGGACAATGTATTCGTTCAGGAGGAAGCCATCTTAAAGAAGTAATTGTCAAAAAGTGATAGATGTTATTAATATTTCTTAAATGGCAAGTCTTGAACTTTACATTCTTTTGGATAAAATCATTTTTGCCCTTCCCACTAATGTTTTATGGCGTTTTTAAAAGTTCCCGTTTTTCTTTGTCACCCTATATTTTGTGTTCAATTTTCTAGTTTTTCCGAAAATTAATTTAAACGTGGGCTTCGACTACGCCCCGTTTAAGATAGAAACGGGATGGAAATGCAGATATTTTGGATAGATGGAAATGCAATTTCTCATTGATTTCCATCTGTAATTCTTTTATTTGAAATGGTGTACGGTATTCCGTATTGGTTCCAGTATAATTGATTATTTTCAAGATCTAATAGAAATAGGTCTGGACACCTGGCCATATTGAGAGGTTAATAACTTGCCTGAGCTGATGAACAGTAGAAAATGTATTATTAGTATGAACATAAAAACATTTAGGACCAGTTTCCAAGCTCGGGATTCAGCTAATTTCTGGACTTAAAACAGCTGGAGTCAGAAAAATTGGCTCTCCGAAACATGGCATAGTCGTAGTCCACGTTTAATTAAATTTTTAAAACTAGGAAATTGAACACAAAATAAAATAAAGAGAAAATAGTGTAAAGCTTCAGCTATTTTGAATTATTTAGGAATAATTCGTTTCGTCAAGGAGAAACGTTCCTAATCATAGAAATGAGAAAATAAAAATATCATAAAAACTACGACTACGCCCCATTACGGAAAGCTAATTTCTGACTTCAGCTGTTTAAAGTCTGGAACTTGGCTAAATCCCGAGCTCGGAGACCGGTCCTTAGTATAGGATAGTGGGCTATATTGTTCAAAGTATGGTATTTTTAATTTAATAAAATATAGTTTAAGCTTCAATGAATTAGTATAAATCCTGATTTGAGACTCAATACGGCCGTTCCGTAATTAGCATTTGTAAGTGGTGTCCTGACCTCTTCATATAGACATTGTTTGAGAAGGGAGCTTCCAGAAAGTGAAACATTCTATAGTGATGTCCACGTTATAATGGCAGTGGAGAAAAATAGGAGAAAAACGTTGTCTATTCTCTGTCTAGTCAATGCCTCTACTATAGACGGTAGCCGATACAGGTTTATTGATGTAATATTAAGGTGCGTACAGACTGTCGCTCTGCTCCGCAACCGAACGTCACTCCAGCAGAGCGATTGATGATCGACCGGCGAGCAACAGTGGTTCGACCGGGGAACGCGAGAAGATCTAACATCTTCCGTAACGTTCATGATGGGTGCGTGGGAGGAGCGACTGTGGTTCGATGGTGGTACGAGGGCGGTACGAGGGCGGTACGAGGGAGGAGCGTGCTCGGTGCGGGTTGGAAGCGCGAATATGTGTACGCAGCTTTAACTGTTCATCCTCTTTTAAAATAAAGAATTATATTTTATTAAGCAAGAAATTATATGTTATGGTGAATTTCCATAATTAGGATGAAATATTTTGATAATTAATTATCGATTCTACATTGAAAGACAATCTGGAAACAGAGCAGAGGGAGAAAGAGATAACGCTATCCGCTTTGATGAATGATAGACAAAGATAGCAATACCATTGCTAATCAAACACTGCCATTATAACGTGGACCTCACTATAGGAGTTGAGTTCAATCTATTCAACTACAAATTATTCTATATAGTTCAAGATCTAAAAATTCCATTGTATCCAAATAGCTATATTTCTATAGTAAACACTTACATTCTCTTGGGTCTCTTAGAAATACGTTTGTGCATGGCTTTTCTCTTCCTTCATTCACTGTCATATTCAGCTCTCTCACTTTCGTCAAAGTGTTCCTGAAAACTACAGGTGGAGACCATTTCAATCCATCTGTGTTCAGAAGAATTTTCAACTCATCCTGCATCCTAAAACAGTTATCGACAGATTTGAAGTCGATATTTCCTTCGTAACTCAACTGTTTCAACAGTGGCAGACCATATGTATGCTGGTATCCCCCAAACATATCAGCCATCACCTGTAAAATGCATCGTTGAGGATTAGGTGTAATAAAGGCTTACTATAGTAAGATTCAAAAAAGAAAAAATGTGGCAAGTGTGTTGATGAACTAAAACAGGATCTTCAAATAGGCTTGGAAGTGAGGATGTCATTGATAAAGTTAAAATAAACCATTTACTTTAAACACTGGCTTATTATGGCTGTACATCCTAAAGGGTTAGGTCAAAAAATGATTATAGTAAAAATATCTTAAAATTCTATGTAGAATCCAAAAAAATCTTAAAAATGCCATGGGGGTCGCCATTTAAAAAAATAAAGATGTCCTTCATTTTGGAAGATGGCGGCCAAATCTTCAATAATTAAAATTGCATGTCGTAAAATGTCACAAAAATGTCATATTTCTACATAGCGAACAATCAATTTTGCAACGGTGCGGAGTTGAAAAGGCTTTCTGCTTTCTTCAATGACTGACAAGGATAGAACACTTATGTTAATTAGGAGAGAGTGAGATGAAAAAGAGAGAGTTTATATCTATAGGCGTAGTTAAATAGTGAACAATTCAATGATATACTCTATTATATAGTGAGGTCCACTTTATAATGGCAGTGGAGAAAGATAGTAGAAAAACGTTGCCAAATACGTCTATAGACGGTAGCTGATACAGGTTTATTAATGTAATATTCACAGTTCATCCTCGTTTAAAATTATCAATTTAATTTTTTATGCAATAAATTATATTTTTAATAATTTCATAATGAATTTACATAATAAAGATGAAATATTTTGTTAATTAATGATTAATTCTACATTGTTGAAAGACACGACCATTAGCGAAGTCATATTTGTGTGAAAGAACCTCCGGAGATTGAAGTCTCCAGCAATCATAACATTGCCAGTTATTTTTCCCTGGTGTATTTCAAAAAAGTCAAAATAGGAAGCATAAAAATGGAAAGAAGTAACAGGTGGAGCGAAATAGACTATATATTGAACAAATAAGCGACACCCCCAACATACACTGACCAATTATGTTGATTAATTATTAATTCTACATTGTTAAAAGACGATCTGGCAACAGAGCAAGGCAAGAAAGAGATAGCGCTATCCGCTTTGTTGAATGAAAGACAAGGATATTAATACCATTGCTAATCAAACACTGCCATTATAATGTGGACCTCACTATAGTTGGCTTCTCTCTCTCTCTCTCTCTCTCTCTATCTCTCTTTCTTTTGTAGGAATTCAATAGACTTTTCTGTTTACTTAGCTTTTGTTTTTTTAATTATTATTTTCTTTCCTGTAATCTTTAAATTGTTATTATTTTTTCCATTGTCTTTTTCTCTAGAATCTTTGGTAAGATATTTTTATCTTCTTCACATTTTTCTTTATAAGAATGTAATTAATTTGATCATTTCAATACTGTGTGAATGCTTTTTGCTTTCTTTTATTTGATTTAATATATTACATAATGTTTAATTGTTATTCCATTCACTTGTGTAAATAAGGCTTTTTATGGATTTATGTGAGCCTTTGTATGTAAAGAAAATGAATAAATAAATAATATTTACTTTAGTTAAATATTAACTTTTGTATTGAGTTTCTAAGTTCGCGGAGCTTGGAACACCTGACCATGTGTGTGCATATACCCTGAACACTAACTTAATTCTACAAAATTGGTGTGTTTCAAACATGAATCAATTTTCTGTTCAAACATTTGAAACAAAAAATTTATAATTTAGATTATATACAAACCAGATTGAACAACAATCACTAATCACTTGAAATTGTCAAATAATGATCAACTTTGAAAATTATGATATACGTACTCTAGTTTAGGAGGATTATCATGTCATGTCAACAAATCAGATTATGTTGATCAAATCGATCGATTAAAAATTGTCTAGCTAGATTAATTTATCGCTGATTGATTATGATTACACAGCTGGAACTAATTCTGTCTCTCTCCCACACATGCACACGCATCTTCTGTTATCGAGAGTCGACGAAATTATCATCTGTTTCCAAGGATGAATTATCCTTTTAATATCGTTCAGCGAGTTTCCCAAAGAATGAGACCTAGTGCAATCGAATCTTTATATCATAAACCTACTATGATCCAATTTCGTGAAAATAGTTGGATAGCCAGATATAAAAATAACCATATATAAAAATAACCAGGTATAAAAAAACCAGATATATACAGAAATTGCTCGCTTAATATAATAGATACTTCAGGGTTAAAATTCACCTTCAAAACAGCAATCTTCACAGAAGTATCATTCAGCTCTATTTGGTGGTCTCTATACACAGTCTGATAAAACTGTACAACAATGCCGCATTATCAGTTGTCATTCTCACAGGAAGAAGATCTTGTAGTAAAGACGATGTTTGAAGTTTTGCAATTTGAATTCTTGACCAACATCTAATAATAAAATAGAATGTAAATTGAATAGGAAGCCTAACAGTGCCTACTGTTACCACCAACATTTATTTATTATAATAATAATGTTTTATTAACTCAATAGCTTTTAAAAACATAGAGTTTCGTCATACAGTAATTTAGAGTCAATACAATATCAATATAAGTTCCATTCCATAGTATATTCAATATAAATCTTATCACAGCTTATTTGTTCCACTGCTGAATCAGTCTAGATCATAATTAAATTTAACTAAAACAGAAAACAACAACATATCTATTAATGATAAAACAGTACCAATTGATAACATTTATATCACAGTCAGGTAGATGAATATCAGGAAATTTGACATTATCTACAAAGCAAATACACAGATAATGCATGTAGAAGAATAATGATTTATTTTATTATTATTATGAAAATCTTTTATTCAATCATTTGATAGGCCTACCCGAGCAATATTATCATTATTTACAGGAGAAAACAATAAATATTATTATTCACTAGCAGGTAACCCGTGCTCTGCAAGGGTCTATTTTAAAACTTGACAACTGAAAACTGGACCGAGTGGAATCTTGAAGAGTTTGAAGTAGGCCAAGAACCATCCTCGGTTAATTAAAATCTATATACAAAATTTCAAGTTAATTTCAGTCCAGTAGTTTATACGTGATGATGCATCAAACATAATTTTCCCATCCCGTACTTGTATAGCCCTTCTTTATTATTGTGTAGATAAGTTCTTCAACTTGGTACAAACATTACTAGTAGCTCTGTAAACAGTAGACCTCGCGCAGTTATAGACCACAGCCTCCTCTAATACTGTCAATCAGAGTAGATTATGTCCTGTCCTGTCGCGTCGGTAAGATATTGGTGTGTAAACAACTAATGGATGTTTGGGTTGTTGTACCGACAATGCTAATAACTTGTTGGAACAACTATGCTACTATCATTATATCAAAAGCTTACGGTACCGAGTTGAAGCGAGAAAAGTCGGGAGAAAATATTATACTATTTTGAGTTATCAATTGCATGCCTCATTGAATGCAATTAGGTCCACACGACAGCTGATTTTTTTTTACCAAGTTACATTGAGCCAAAGTAATAAACAGAATAAAATTTGTCTACTAACTGACATTGAGCTATATTAATTGCATGCACTTGACAGCTGATTTATAATCAACAATTTCTATAGTGAGTTCTACGGCAATATTGGCGTTCGAAGAGACTCCTTTTCCTTTTATATTATCCTAAACTGCAAAATTACATAAAACCTTATATATATATGTCGACTCGAAACTCAAAATGGAACATACCTGTCAAATTCATGAAATCTATTGCTGCGTTTCGCCGTAAATGCGGAACATATAAACATAAATATAAACATTTTAACATAAACATAAAGAGAAATGCAAAACCGTCGACTTGAATCTTAGACCTCACTTCGCTCGGTCAATAAAGTGTCAGAACTCTAATCTTGTTTAGAAACCTTCCTCAACTTAATGCCAACTTGACAAAATTGGACTGGTTATTAATTTAGTTACCAATCTTAACCATCTGTTTTGGAAAGGTAGTCTCTCTAGATTATAGTACTATTTTAAGATATGGTAAGTATTCTGCTCCATGAATGAAATTTAATATTAATTCTGAAAAATCAGATTTAGGAAAAAATTGGGCTTGGAGGTGCACGATATGTTTTTAGAAAGACATATTTAGATCTAAATCTGGGTTTACACCAAATTATTAACAAAATGTTGAAAACTTAATTCTTATAGATTCTATTAGATTGAAAATAACTTATCATACACATGATAAACATATGTGTTTGTTAAGTTCCGTTCAATCCAATAATCTATAAGGATTCAGTTATTAACATTTTTTTAATAACGTTGGTCTAAACCCAGCTTAATTTCGTTTTTCCGGTAATCCACAAGTTGACATGTTTTGATGCGAACAAACACAACTCTCTTGTATTATATACATGCCAGAATCACTCGACTCACAGCTATTTACTACAGAAAAAAGGACCATGGCAAATGTTTCTTGTGCAACATTATGCCTTGTGGTGTTCTATTTTTTCCACTACTTCAAAATGTGAACCTCACTACGGTATAGGTTATGACACAACAACAAACCTTCTGAGTTCAATAAACTCTCATCGAACAGAACACTTGTTATTATCAGCTTCCCAAAAGAGTAGCTAGCACTTATATTAACATCATTTCTCAAGCAACACACTCAACAAAACAGAATTGCAATGTTATGATAAGAAGTGCATCTTCAAATTTGAATTAAAAGAAACATGACAGTGGCAGGCTACTAGATCAAAAACAAAACTATTCTAGTAGCTTATCATAATAATATTATCCCATCTGTGTTAC
>NW_024093486.1:0-12223 GCF_014356525.2 Nilaparvata lugens | reverse complement strand
CACACACACACACACACACACACACACACCACACACACACACACACCACACATACAGACCCATACCCAACAACCAGTTTTTTGTACTCAAGGGACCTTGAAACGTATAGAAATTTAGAAATTGGGGTACCTTAATTTCTCTCGGAAAGCAATACTTTCCTTACCTATGGTAATAGGGCAAGGAAAGTAAAAATCATGTTCTAATGCCAGTCGGAAACATTAATTTTTGTTTGATGTTGAAATAATAATTTTAGGAATGTTCTTGATCCTAATCTGTACTTTTTATTTTAATGGATATGAAATAAGGCTACTTATACTAGTAGTTCTGTGAACAGTAGACCTCGCGCTCAGTAAGTTACATTGACCTGCTATGTTTTCTCAAAAATTACCAAATAATTTATCAATTTAAAATGTCTAGAATGAATCTAGAATAAACATAGAGCTTTCTGTCCTATATCGTACCGTGACGTGTCGTCCCGGAATGTGAGTGTGAGCGCTGTTATCAGGTCTGGCTGCAACTGTCTACAACGTTGATGGAAAGATACATTTTCAAGATGTTCAATGTTTTTGAACGGGTAGCATTATAGTCAACTGTCTACTAACGTTGATGGAAAGATACATTTTTTAAGATGTTCGATGTTTTTGAACGGGTAGTATTATAGTCAACTGTCTACTAACGTTGATGGAAAGATACATTTTCAAGATGTTCGATGTTTTTGAACGGGTAGCATTATAATCAACTGTCTACTAACGTTGATGGAAAGATACATTATTTCAAGATGTTCGATGTTTTTGAACGGGTAGTATTATAGTCCACTAGACAGCTGATTTATGATGAATATTCTAGTCTGTTTATTTACTCCAATATTGGCGTATGAAGGAGGTCCTATTCCTTTATATTATCCTTGAAATGCAAAATTTCCAAAAACAAAACCTGGATTTACGTCGACGCGCAATTTAAAAGGAACATATCTGTCAAATTCATGAAAATCTATTACCGCGCGTTTCGCCGTAAATGCGCAACATATAAACATTTAAATATTAAACATTAAGAGAAATGCCAACCGTCGACTTGAATCTTAGACCTCACTTCGCTCGGTCAATTACAGATTCAATGATGTACAATCAAAGTTCTACTCAATTTTCCAATGTTCTTATGGAAAAATAAATGTAAAATCAGGACATGAGATACTTATCATACTTCAACCCCATACTTCTACTCAAATCCCTTCAGAGTTACAATAATTCTAAATGATATAGCAATCTTTCACACAAGATGGATTCAAACTATATGAC
Organism: Nilaparvata lugens; assembly: GCF_014356525.2. Taxonomy (NCBI): domain Eukaryota; kingdom Metazoa; phylum Arthropoda; class Insecta; order Hemiptera; family Delphacidae; genus Nilaparvata; species Nilaparvata lugens. The sequence continues at coordinate 10,928 of NW_024093486.1, read as the reverse complement.
GTATTGAAGCTTCTCACTCAAGTTACAATAAGCTTCAGACTGAATTCGAACATTTAATCTCACGGCAAGCATCCAAGCATGTGAGCTACACCTCAATTATTTTCTAACAATTATCAAAGAAAAATGAGCGAATACATTGGTCAAAGAAAACCCGTCTTCAATTTTCAAAAGTCGGATACTATTTTGAAAATACGAAGCATCTGTGACACAACCGTGAGAACTAACCACCAACACTTTCGCAAGAAACTACAATAAAAGAAGACTTAACAAAACTTATTATACTTCACCACTCTTGCAAATCGATCAACAATAACCAGACAAAACAATTACGAATTGATAGTAGATTAAACTACAAATTAGTCCACAATTTCCTTGAAGGGTTCTTCCTTTTCTTATCATACAAAAGCATCAAACATTCGACAATGAATTAAACCACGAATTAATCAACTTCCTTCAAGTTCCCTCTCCTTATAATTTCTAGACAAGTCCAGGTCCCTTGATTTCCCCCTCAATTTCTCAAGAAAATTCATGGTAGGAACTCAATGAGCTGCAATTATCCTGAGTCTAATAAACCCTATTTAACCCTTTCTTTATCGGAAGCTCATTGACAAACTCCAAGAAGCATTAAGGGTGACAAATTAAACTGTCTTGTATGAGTATAGGATAATATGATAGCAACAATTACATTATATAGTGAGGTCCACGTTATAATGACAGTGGATAAAGATAGAAGAATAGCGATGCTGATTCTCTGCATTAATTAATCATATTTCTACACTGTCAAAAACATAATTGGCACCGTTGTGGACCTAGAAAAGGATGGTACCACCGGCTTTGTCGAATGATAGACAAGGATAACAAAACCCAAGTTGATCAAATACTGTCATTATAAACTCTTTAAACTTTTTGCTATAGTTGAATGGGGAGCATTGATCTTATTTATAAGGAATTCTGACTGTTTGATATGATTCTCACTTCAGTCTAGTTACTACATATCCAACTTGACTTTGAAAAACATGACAGCAGATGGATTTCAACTCTTCTAACACTATCTTTATCTAGTTATTGAGATTGTTAACATGGCGTGACTAAACGAGAGTTGGTCTGTGAGTTGGATAATTACAATTCGTGAAACTTTTGAGTCGTGTCAACTGAACCCAAGTCACGTCATCGGAAAACGATACAAAGAACTTTGGATTAAAGTTTTTAAGCTCATTGTTGTCGGGCTTCATGAATGAAACATTGTAACAACCCAATCCTGAAACCAAGATTACCAATTAACAATTGATACCTACATTTCCGGGGTTGGATTTCGATAATTTCCGGTAGAAAATTGGGAACCTGTGTCGGTTTTTTCAGGGATTTTCGGTAAATAATAAATGAAACGTCACCAGTCGTTGACGAATGTTTTGTGCTGAAGTTTTGAAGCGTTGCAGGTTTGATTTGATTCGGGTCTGTGTGTTTATAGATTTTTTAGGAAGGTAACTGTGGTTTAGGAGGTTTAGTGGTTTGGAAAGTGACATATGCTAGGAAATGAATGTTTTTGAACAGTAGGTGGCTCCGTTACAATAGTTAGCCGAAGTTAACCAATTTGATATGTGATACGGTTAGGAAGAGATTGTACACCTTGAGAGTATGGAGTATTTCAAAGTGATTGAATAGAAATAGGAAATAAAATTGTAAGCTTCATTAAGTCAGTAGGCTGTGTAACTTTCCTATAATACCATTATTTTCAATAATAAATTTATATTTTCGTCATCATTGAGTACAGCATAATGTATCTGATTTAGTTACTAATTCATCTCAATTCTGAATCCTGAGGGTTGAACATTCCTTTAAAATTCATTTATTTATAACATTGTTGACCAAGCGAAGTAAGGTCTAAGATTCAAGTCGACGGTTTGACATTTCTCTTAATGTTTAAATGTTTATATATTGCGCATTTACGGCGAAACGCGGTAATAGATTTTCATGAAATTTGACAGGTATGTTCCTTTTTTAATTGCGCGTCGACGTATATACAAGGTTTTTGGAAATTTTGCATTTCAAGAATAATAATAAAAGGAAGAAGGAGCCTCCTTCATACGTCAATATGAGAGTAAAATCAGACTATGGAATTATTCACCATAAATCAGCTGACAAGTGATTACACAGATGTGTGGAGAAGCCAGTATATTGCTGTATTTCCATAAGGTCTATAGTTCCAATCAGATACTTGTGGATGAGAATACTGCGTGAGGTCTACTGTTCACAGAACTACTAGTGTACAAATACTTAACTTGAGGAAAGGCACAACAGGCTCATGCCCAAAACTGTCCCATTTCCAATTTATACTATACTGTCCAAATCAAAATGTTGGTTATGTCACTTTCACTTTTCAAAATACAATGAATAAAATATAATTGAAGAATTATAAACAATATCATAAATCATTTTTACAATATCATTATTATTATTATTATTCATTATGGCATTCAACTATCATTGACTCGATCATGTGTTTTTGTCGATTAATGAAAGTGTATGAATGACTGAAAAATATCTCTGAAAATTAGACTACTTCAAATTTCTTCAAAATTTGGGGGAGAAATAGTACAAGAAGTATCCTTAGTTTTTATCTCCCTATCAGTGCTTCTTTGTGAAAAATATAAATAGATATTTATTACTAGTTCATGTTTTTCGTTCGTTGTCAATTATTGATCAAATAACAGTTGAACAAATATCACAAAATTGGAAAAGCGCTTGTTTTTTATCCCAATATTATGGTGGTTGCAATGTATACTAATATAACCTAATAATCAATATCTCTTTTAACTCTCGATGTCCAAACTCAGTCAAAACTAGTAGTTCTGTGAACAGTAGACCTCGCGCACAGTAAGTTACATTGACCTGTTGTTATGTTTCATCAAAAATTAATAAATCTAAATTCAATTCAATTTATTTTATCACGTATCATACAATTTTAACAACACAATTACAATTATAAAATGAATATTAGAACCCACATAGACTATACGTCAGTGTGTGGGGGAAATAATTCATCAATTTGAAATTTCTAGAGAAAATCCTAAACAATCCTCTCTGTCCTATCGTACCGTGACGTGTCATCCCGGAATGTGAGTGTGAGCGCTGTTATCAGGTCTGGCTGCAACTGTCTACAACGTTGATGGAGAGATACATTTTCAATATGTTCGATGTTTTTGAACGGGTAGTATCATACCAGTCAACTGTCTACTAACGTTAATGAAAAGATACATTCTCAAGACATTCGATGTTTTTGAACGGGTAGTATTATAGTCCACTAGACAACTGATTTATGATGAATTATTCTATAGTCTGATTTTTACTCCAAATTGGCTTATGAAGGAGGATCTTTTTTTCTTTATATTATCCTTGAAATGCAAAATTTCCAAAAACCTTGTACATACGTCGACGCGCAATTTAAAAAGGAACATACCTGTAAAATTTCATGAAAATCAATTACCGCGTTTCGCCGTAAATGCGCAACATATAAACATTTTAATATCAAGAGAAATGCCAACCGTCGACTTGAATCTTAGACCTCACTTCGCTCGGTCAAAAAGTTGACTTCACTGTATTAAACCATAGAGTGAAGATGATGTTCAAATACCAATATTATGTGTCTCTGAATTAACGGATTCCAATATCTAGTCAACTTTTATACACTTTTACAATATGAGAACATTGTTAAAATGTAAAAAGATTAGCACGATATCAACAAAGTAAAGTTTACTATCCCAGCAGTCATTATAACTGATGACAGGTCACAATTGCAAGGTCATAAACGGTCATGTGACCCATATAAAAATCCTGTCATTATTTTTGGTGTCACTTGTATCATCACTAATCCTCCTTACAGGTGTCAAAAAACTGCCACGCCTCTTCAAAACGCTCATCAAACATGTTCGAGAAACATGTTTTCACATCGTTAGCACGTCTTCAAACATGTTTTTCGTTTATAAGCGACTGAGAAATTGAATCGAGTAAAAACCTTCAAGTAGGTGAAGTTAGTTAGGGTGGATAAAACTTGTCACTAGCAGGAGTTTGACAACTATGAAATTGATTTTTAACATCCTCTCAGCAGCAATCACTAAAGGGAACAAAAATAAGGGAGGAGGAAGAAAGTGAAGAAGGAAAATAAGAATGAAGATCATTAGAAGAAAATGTTGAAAGGGGAAGGAAAGCCGATTTTCCATCCCGAGAAGACTACACAAATAAAGTGATCCGTAGTATAGTGGATAGAGTACTTGCGTAGCAGCATAGAGATCCCGGGTTCAAACCCTCTCATTAACAGAAGTTTTTTAACCAGATCACTCCCGTGTTATCGGATGGGCACGTTAAACTGTCGGTCCCGGCGGAGTATGACAGTCGTAAGGCCCATTAATGGCTTAAATTATATATTCAGGCGGTGGGACCTTCCCGCAAGGGACTCCCCACCAACAAAAGCCCTATGAATTTACACAAATGAACAGAAGTGTAAGAAAACAGAGGTGTAGAACGAAAACTAAAAGAGGAAGAAGGAGAAAAATAGAGATAATGAGGCGGAAGACAAAGAGGAGAAGGAAATGGGGAGGGAGCGTGGAAAGAGGATGAAGAGAGCATGATTTGTGGTAACAAAAGTATGAGAAGATAGATGGTGGAGGAGAAGCAGGAAAACAAAGTAGAGAAAACGGAGAACAAAAAGAAATAATTTCGAAAGATGATGAAGCAAGTGGAATTACAGGAATGAGGGAAAAATAATAAATAATATAAAAAATATATAGAAAATAATTATATAGAATAAATAATAACAAAACAGAGAGAAGGAAAAACTTGAGTGAAGTAAAAAGGAAAGATAAATCGAAGAGGAAATGGGTGATGGAAAATTTAAATGAAGAAAGGAAGATAAGGAAAGACAGCGTGAGAGGAAAATAAGGTTGAGAAGAATGGGATAACAAGAAGGGAGAGGATGAGAAGAATAAAATGAGAGAGAAGGATGACGAAGGAGAACGAGAGGAAAAATTAAAGAGGAGAGCCAGGTGTTTTGCGTGACAAAGATGTGACATTGATGGAAGAGTGCGATGATATAATAGAGCAGGATGGTTTGCAATGATGAACCTTTTGATTGATTATGAGAATAAACCACCCTCAAAGTGAAGTCAGGTTGAGAATATTTGAATATCGGTTGAAATGTAGGTGCTAGCTATGGACCCTTCAAAGTTCAAAGGAATCTTCTTCATCTTTCTGGGGGCTCTTGGACCCTTGCGAGCCCTTTAAAAAGTTTTTTTTTCTTTCTGGTGAGCCCTTTAAAGGTTGAGAAAGGTCAAGGGTCTAACTCGTCATCTCAGCTATTAATAATTGTCACTCCTGTCTAGAAGGGAGATAGGGAAGGTTTCTGTCATGAGAGAGACTTTTGGAGAGGCAGGAATAGAAGGATACTAAGGTGGGTGAGCAGTATTTGAAAATGAGAAGTGGGAATAAAGAAAAAGATGGATGAGAAGATGAAGAAAAATAAGTTTTAGAGGAAGACAAGATGGAGAAGTTACTATTTTATTCAAAATACCTTATTATAGTACTATATCTTCTCAAGCCAAAACCATACGTTTCAAATCGATATATATATAGAAGCGAAATGGCACTCACTGACTGACTGACTGACTCACTTACTCACTCACTTGCAGAACTAAAAATCTACCGGACCAAAATCGTTTAGATGTGGTAGGTATGTTCAGTTGGCCCTAATCAGTAGAGGCGCACTAAGAAATCTTTTGGCAATATTTTAACTCTAAGTCTAAGGGTGGTTTTTAAGGGTTTAAAGTTCGTCTTTAAGCATGTATATTCTTCTTATTCTCTCAATCATAATTGAAAAATGTCCATACCATATTTAATAAAGAACTATAATCTAGAGAGAGTAGCTCTTCGAAACAGTTGTTAACTGGTAACTAAATTAATAATTTTGTCGGTGGCATTAAGCTGAGTTGACTTTGTTAGGTTGGCACCAAGTTGAAGATTGAAATGCATTTATCGCGGAAAAATTGATTGGGCACTGCTACCGTACTTCAATCAGAGCTATTCCTGGGAATATTATATTACTAGCCGTCAGGATCGCTTCGCTCGCCATATCCGTTTAGCCAGACGTTTAGTCTGGACCCCCGACTGGATCGTCCTAACATATGATAAAAATGCTCAAATGAAAAAAGCAGGCGAGCGAAGCGAGCCTTCTGATCTCAATCTTGGACGATCTAGCCGGGGGTCCAGGGGGCGGAGCCCCCTTGCTAGACGGATATGGCGAGCGAAGCGAGCCTGACGGCTAGTACCTTTTTGTTTTGTGTTATTGTATTGTAGGGAGAATAGGTACACATTATTTTCTTAGAATAGGATTGAGTCAACTATATTCAAAAGAGCCTAGTTTAACAATTTTAATGTAATCTAATGTCAATTCGGCTTTGACTAGAATATATTATGAAATAAGCTGAAATGTTCGAAAACAGAATATTTTTGGTGTAGTTTATTCATGATGAATATCCACAATACAATAGGCTTGGGAAGTAAAGTGAGTGAAGGAGAGTAAGACAAATTCAATAGAATGGAAGAAGTGGGGAAAGAAAATGAAACAAATATACTAGGAAAGAAGAAAAGGAAAACAAGAGCTCTGCAAAAGAAAACTGCAGCAGTTGAGTTCAAAAAAATGAGAAAAAGTGAAAAGAGGAATAGAAGAATAACCAGAGGAAGAAAGTAGGGGAGAAGAAAAGAGAGAACGAATTTAAGACGAGATAAGACAATATGAAGATGAAGTAAAGATATGATCAATGGTAATTTGAGTGTGATATTTTTGTTTTTTTAATCTGTCAAAATTTAAAATTCTTAGTTTTCGTTGTTTTTTAGGGAAAATAGACTAAATTTTAGAAAAGTGAAACCATAACCCTATTTTGGACTTTTAAAATGTTATCTAAATTTGGGAGAGAAATAGTACAAGGGGTATCCTTAGTTTTTCTTTCCCAATGAGTGCTACTTTGTAAAAATTTTGAATAAATGAATAAAGTTGGGACACAGCAGAGGATGGGTCAAGTTGAAGTAATAAGATGTAGGTTCCACAACACATAAATATAATATGAAAAGTATTATTAAAGACAAACAAGATGGTGTAGGAGAAAAATAATATAGAATATGAGTAAGAAAAACTATTATAAAATAGGTGAGTGGGAGAAATATGAGAGGTGAACGGATAAAGGTGTGAGAGGATGAGATGAAAAAGGAGAAGAAAACAGGAGAAAAACTGACAGACAAGGGTGTCAACATTAGACACGTCCTCTTGACGTATGAAAAAGTATCAAACCAGATCCACACGCCACCCCATACATCTCACATTCACATCATTTATAATCACACCTGTTAACCGATCCTCTGACGTGGGATGAATCCTTAAACGTGGGTTAAATTCTTAACGTGGGTCAAATCATGGGTCATCACTGGGATTATAGGCTTTCCTTTACCCTTCAGAGTGACCTTACAACCTTTAACGTACCTTGGAAGGTGTGTAGTGTGACTAAAGGATCTTCTGTGTAAACATGGATTTCAAGTACTGCAACTGATTTTAAAGGATTGTGGGATGTTGTACAAATATGAATCTCGAGTACTGTAACTGATTTTCGAGGGATGTGGGCTCTTGTACAAACATGAGTCTCAATAGAACTGATATTTGAGGGATGCTGTATAAACTTGAACCTCAAGTAGCCTTCTATTGAAATTATCAGGGTATTTTTACTTTCCTTGCCCTATTACCATAGGTAAGGAAAGTATTGCTTTCCAAAAAAATTAAGGTACCCCAATTCAAGTTTCCTATACGTTTCAAGGTCCCCTGAGTCCAAACATGATTTTTGGGTATTGGTCTGTGTGTGTATGTGTGTGTGTGTGTGTGTGGTGTGGTGTGTGAGTGTGTGTATGTCTGTGAACACGATATTCCTATTTAACCGATTGACTTGAAATTTTAAACTTGAGGTCCATATACCATGAGGATCTGACAATGAGAAATTCAAGAAAATCCAATTCAAGATGGCGGAAAAAATGGCGGATAATGACTAAAAAACCATGTTTTTCACGGTTTTCTCGGAAACGGCTCTTACGATTTTCTTCAAATTTATACCATGGATAGCAGCTATTCATGAGCCCTATCAACTGACATGAGTCTCATTCCTGGGAAAATTGCAGGAGCTCCGTAATATTCTTGAGAAAATTGGATTTTGTTGAATTTCTATCACGATTTTCTCAAAAATGTCTCGACCAATTTTTTTAAAATTCATACCCTGTATAGTTATTTATCAACTCTATCAACTGGCATGAGTCTCCTACCTGGGAAATCAACATGGGGTCTACCCCATCCTTGAGAAATGGTTTTTGTAATTTCCTTCTCGTGCATGAGGTAGGTAGGTAGGTGAAGCAGTTTATTCAAAAGAGCACATACATAGTAGAGATATTTCATCTGTAGAACAGCTGTTTTGACGACTTTAAAAAAGCATCGAATTTCACAATTTACACAAAGGAAAATGTACTTTGAAAACAATACTGTAGTATGATCGTAGTTTTAAATATGTAGCCGCCAATTGTCATTATGTTATTCCCCTAAATTATCCTCGTTTAATGTTACCGTACAGTTCAATGAGCAAGGAGAGTTGTGTGAGTATACCACACCAAATTTTTTATGATAGGGTGGATACAAAATAGTATTCAATGCTTTCAGAAGAATAAAATAAAATCATCAAAGGAAAACAGTTAACGGTAACTATGAATGAACTTTAAGAAAAATTGAAATCTCTTGGAACTAAGACTAGATCATGTGAACTATAACTATGGCTAGAACCAGAGAAAACTTAAACGTTATAAGATTGTTTTATTCTATGCTAGAATCATTAACTTTGAGATTCATTTGAATTACAAATACGGTAATTGTCAAATATTTTTTTCAAACTAAAAATTATAATTGAATAAAAACACACATATGTTGTCAAATTCTACTCAGTTTTATTTGGTACAGGGCCATGGTTTCGTGACCACACGAACATAATATTATGGGTTGATTGAAAACAAATTCAACTCTCTATGCTCACTAAGATGTTGTAAGAATTGAATTCCGATTTCCAATGAATTGCTAAAACTGGAGTCGAAAAATGAGCAATTATCTGGTATTTCCTCATTCCCGATAAGTAGAGTATGGTTTGATTAACAACAAATTCAAATTTTTATGATCACTTAAATCTTGTAAGAATTCGATTCTGAATCACAAAGAATTGATAAAAAATGAGCTACTATCTGGTAATTCTTCATCCCCGATAAGTAGAGAACAACAAATCCAACTCTCTGGGAGTGTTTTAACCAAAATATTGTCAGTATTCGATTATTAATTACATAAGAATACTTACCTGAAAATTATATTCAAATAGAATGACCTCATCATTCTAAATTGGAAATTCATAAATCAATTTCAAGGTGCTCAATTATATAGTAAATTCCAAAATTACTGTTAACAATAGCCTCAAAACCTCCCCATCAAAATTACCCAGGCTCTCCCTAACTTCAAAAATAATTGTATTGATCTCACTCTCAGTTGTCAGTGAATACCGCCTAACAATTATCTTTCTCTGTCCCCGCCATTCTCTTTATTCTTCTTCCTCTCTCTCTATTTCATTTGCTCGTTACTTCTACTTCTTCTTCTCCTTCTTCTTCTTCTTCTTCTTCTTCTTCTTCTTCTCCTTCTTCTTCCTCTTCTCTTTTCTTTTTCTTCTTCTCCTCTCTCCTCCTCCTCCTCCACCTCCTCATTCTTCTTCCCCTTCTCCATTCTCTTTCAAATGCAAACCGTTTGTTGCTCCCCCTATACAATTTATCAGGGGGTCCCTCTCCTCCACCACACACAGTAGGCCTACAGCTGGAGGTATAGCTATAATTCGACATGTTTTTGTAAGACCACAAAAACAAATTACACCATTATTCCGGTCTTTGTACCTGCCGTGTGTTTATATAAATAATAATGGTGTTATGTGACACCATAATTGCTCTCCATAGACCACCACGTGTAGCCTGGGGTGGCTATTTGCAGACCACGTGTGCTATATTATGAAAAAGTAAATTAACTACTCTCTCCAGTATTCCTCATATGAGCTCATATTACATGATTCTAAGGGCCGATTGCACAGTGTAAGTTTAAGCTAAAGCTTAAACCAAATCTGGATTTTTTTTGGTTCAAACTAAAATTCCGTTTGCACAGTATCAGTTTAAACTCTGGGAAAGTTTAAACCTCCAAAGCAGGAGGCTTAAACCAAATAATTTGGATTAACTTGACATCTGTAAATATTTGATGGGAAAACAGCTGATAGTAAATTATTTTTCGACGGTTGTTTTTAATGCCTCTGTAGACGATAATAATATTAATTATTTAGGTTATAGTGAATTATTATTTGAATGTAAAAATAATTATAATGGAGGAATTGATAGAAGTTTTTGATGCGATTGATAAAGATGACTGCGAAGTAATCTTAAAACTGAGAAAAAATGGGAGAAAACGAATGATTTAAATTCTGGGATGATAGAGATTTTCCTTAACGGTTTTGCTTGAGTAAAGCAACTGACAATCCAGTATTTGATTAAAATAAATCACTTGATAGACAATAGGACAAATTTTTAACAGTGGTCTTTGATTAGGAAACATATTTTTAATAACACATAACTGGGATATTTTACTTTCGAGAGATTTCTAATAAACAAGGAAGACCGTAAAAGATTTAAGCGTAACAATATCGCTTTTTTAAAAACATTCTAAAATATTTTTGGTACCTAGTAAATATAAGTTTGTATCTAATAAAATAGCATTCATCATTTTTTGAAGAATTTCTTGATCGCTTTTCACTTTTATTACCGTACAACTTACAGCTCTGTGG
>NW_024093485.1:0-13112 GCF_014356525.2 Nilaparvata lugens | reverse complement strand
CCAGTATTCCTCATATGAGCTCATATTACATGATTCTAAGGGCCGATTGCACAGTGTAAGTTTAAGCTAAAGCTTAAACCAAATCTGGATTTTTTTTGGTTCAAACTAAAATTCCGTTTGCACAGTATCAGTTTAAACTCTGGGAAAGTTTAAACCTCCAAAGCAGGGGCTTAAACCAAATAATTTGGATTAACTTGACATCTGTAAATATTTGATGGGAAAACAGCTGATAGTAAATTATTTTTCGACGGTTGTTTTTAATGCCTCTGTAGACGATAATAATATTAATTATTTAGGTTATAGTGAAATTATTTGAATGTAAAATAATTATAATGGAGGAATTGATAGAAGTTTTTGATGCGATTGATAAAGATGACTGCGAAGTAATCTTAAAACTGAGAAAAAATGGGAGAAAACGAATGATTTAAATTCTGGGATGATAGAGATTTTCCTTAACGGTTTTGCTTGAGTAAAGCAACTGACAATCCAGTATTTGATTAAAATAAATCACTTGATAGACAATAGGACAAATTTTTAACAGTGGTCTTTGATTAGGAAACATATTTTTAATAACACATAACTGGGATATTTTACTTTCGAGAGATTTCTAATAAACAAGGAAGACCGTAAAAGATTTAAGCGTAACAATATCGCTTTTTTAAAAACATTCTAAAATATTTTTGGTACCTAGTAAATATAAGTTTGTATCTAATAAAATAGCATTCATCATTTTTTGAAGAATTTCTTGATCGCTTTTCACTTTTATTACCGTACAACTTACAGCTCTGTGGATTTTGAACAAGGACCCAAATAAAAACACCACAATCAGCACGTCCACATCACACCTTGGGTGGCCTAAGGAGAAGTGAGAATTGGCCAAGGAAGGCCTACAAATAGAAAAAGAAACAAAGGATGGCACAAAGCTAAGTCAATGGAAAAAGTGCCTTTTCAGAAATGAAAAGTTCCTAAGCATATATTATTAAGAAGGGAGAAGAAGGGCTTGGAAAGTTCTCGATGTAATTGATACAGTCCACAAACCAGAGTGCTGTTTGAGCCAGCCTCTGTCGAATAAACATGGTTATAGCCCTCCCACGGACAAGCATACGTGGGTGTATTCTGGTTTTCAACAAATTCTTGAGTACGATGTTGACTCAAAGCTCCCCCAACCCACAGGGGGCAGATGTTATACAATTTCAGTTCATAAAAAATCTTATTCAAGAAAATAAAATAGGGGTTTTCTTTCAAAAGCACAACAATCACTCACAATTACATCACATCATTCACGCACAAGTCTTGAGTGGGCTTGATAATCAGTACAACAAATCTTACTTCTAATCGAATTATAGATATCACTTAGTCTACAGATGGAAATAAATTGGAAATTGCATTTGTTCAAATGCTAAATTAATGAATAACTATTATTAAACTAATATCCCAATTAAATGCTGTAATCACCCCGAAGACTTGCTTCTGCAACTATTGACATCTAGAAGCTGTTTACCCTGTTGTCAATATTTGCAGTAGCAGAAGTCTTCAGAGTGATTTACAGCATTAATTGGGTTTTTCGTTTATAATAGTTAGATATCACTCAAATTATTGTGTTCTTCCTGGTGATACATTGCCAGCTCAAATTAAAATTGTAACGTTTTAGAAACTTCAATGATCTTTTTTTTCAGGTATGAAGCAGATTTCTGGAGGTGAAGATACATTTGTGTGCGATGCAACGCTGCAACGATGCTGATGTGAGCTGGAAATCCTGATGCGAATCGAGTTCTTCTGACCTGTCATCACCCGAAGCTTTCAAGTAGGACTTGACAGGTGAGTCTTGACACATAACTGTTATTGCATATATTAATTCAAATCTATTGACTTTTGAAATTCCTCATAACCAGATAATAATAATAATAATTTATAATACCCATTCGATTGGAAAAACACAGAAGTATTTATTCATACATGGTATGACAAAATTTCTCAAATAATGAAATTTAAAAACTTGAGAAGTGATAAACATAATCTATTTTGGTCAATTTCTATCCAATCATTCATAGTTGAGAATGATATTGTATCTATCAATGTATAAATAAATAAATAAAAAATTTATATCGTTTAAAGTGGTGATTGAGTGAAATATTTCTAATTAATTCAAGCCATCTTAATTCAAAATTCTTGAGAATGATATTGTATCTATCAATGTATAAATAAATAAAAAAATTATATCGTTTAAAGTGGTGATTGAGTGAAATATTTATAATTAATTTAAGCCATCTTAATTCAAAATTTATAGTTTCCATTGAACTAAAATTTTAGGAATTGTAGGCTACTTGAAAAAACAAACCTTATCTAGCCTCTTATTAAAACTGGTGTTGGTATCTATGTATATCATTCGACAAAGCAGATAGCGCTAACCTTTTCTAGCTCCGCAACGTTGCGAGATCATTTTCTAACAATGTAGAAATATAACTAATTGACAGAACATTAATATAATCTCAATTATAAAAAAGTATCATTTAATCGTTGAAAAATAGGTTCTGTTGACCAATAAAATATTATTGATTATTTTAAATAACAATGATTATTTAATATTACATCAGATATTCCTCAGATGTACCCTCTCAGCTATCCTCTATATAAGGCAGTGGTAAGGCGGAGAGTCGGTAACGCTGTTCTCCTATCTTTCTTCACTGACATTATAACGTGTACCTCACAATAGGCCTACCTGATCGTTTCCGTTTTTCAAGTTACTTATCTCATAATTAAAAATAATCTATTTTAAATGTGATTTTTTATTTTCCTGAATTTCAACTCCTTTCATTTTTATTTTGTTTAGGGATGAACCGAATTGCTGGAAGTGAAAAGATACATGACAATATTTCTCAGTGCAATGCATCGATGCTGATATGAGCTGGACGTCGTGATGTGACTTGAGTCATGGACCAGAGCCTTCAAGTGCGGCTGTTGGCTGCTGGTGAGTGTTGTAACATACTCTCTATCTTGACTTTCTATTCTGTTCTCCCATTGAGCTTTGAATATTTATTGCAAGCTTATAATAGGCCTTGCAGTTTATCACATACGATGCTTTGTGCTTGTGCTCGTTTATTGTGAATATGATGTAGAGCTACGTGATGTTGATGAAACACTACCGAAAAAATGTGTGTTGAACAGTAGCTTCATTCTATGAAGTACTGCAAATCTTACATTTATCATGCCGCTCCCACACTCTTGCCAAGTGCGTCAAATGACGACGAGCGCGACAGTGTGGATGACTACTATGCCACCGCTCGCCTTCAATTGCCTTCATATAGATGTCTATACAGCGAGCCGCTTGACGAGCGACTTAGCGAAAGTGTGGCGCCGGCATGACGAATGCAATGCTGCAGAGCCAGTCTGCCAGCCGATTTATATCTATCTGCTACCAGTCTGCCAGCTGTTGGCTGCCACTTTATATTTTCTTTTATTTGATTGAATAATAATTTCCAATGCATAGGCGCCGTTTAGCCAAAGAGAGCTTGTTCGCTATCGATGATTCAATGTTTTTTTTTTTGTTTAATATTATTTTTATCTCATTATTAATTGAAAATATTCAGTGACTTAAGAAATCTCGTAACAAAAGAGAAAAAAAAACTAAAATCGTTGAAGTATTTTATATTTTTTCATGAGTTTTTCTTCTTACCTCTATGCTATTTAATGTAGAATTGAGTCAGAAACTGAGCCGATATTCAATTTATTACATAGCCCCTTCCCCCTTGTGCAGTAAAAAATTGGTGAATTGACGCTCATTATGCTGATAATCATAAAATAATGTTCAATGTATGTTTATGTCTATAATTATTATTATTGTAGGAAATTATTAAATTGAAAAATGAAATACACATCTTAATTCAAAATACTTGAATTTGACACAACCACTTGTGATTGTTTTAATTATTTTTTTGAGTAATTTTTCTTTATTTCAATTAATATCACCATAGAGAAACAATAGCATAAGTAGATATCCCATGGTATAGGGCGTTTATGTCTTATACAGCAATTTTTACTGTCTCAAGCTGATAGTCCACGTAGTTCTTTTCTGTGAAGCTTTATGACGCTGGTAGTCTCTTATATTGTGCCGTTCATACACTCTTACCCGGTCAAAAAATCGACAATAATCGACAGTAATCGGCTTGAGATAGTAAAAGTTGCGACATAAACGTCCTATACCATGGGATATCTACTTACGCTATTGTTTTTCTATAATATCACATATTAAAGTTAATTATAAAAATGATTGGGAGAGAAGAAAGCTAGTTACACTTGAGCTACTTCTCTCTCAAATTTTTATAAAATTATCCGAAGCTGACTATAATAATATTGAGAATAGTGTAACAACCGATACTAATTTAGCTACCGTAATTTAGCAAACAAGTTGTGAAACTTTATATTTTATAGAGTAAATATTTATAAACTAAATAATTTTTATTCAATACAGATGAAAAGGATCATTGCTGTGTTTTTGTCTTCAAATTGTTTGCTAATTGATAACTTTTCTGTAGCTTGCAATCCACCTCAAACCTTCAGTATTACTTGAATCTATTGAAAACATGGCAGTCATTGGTCTACCTTCAAAATTACTTCCCTTTTTTGTATCATCTACATTAAAATCACTCCACAATGCTATCAAAAAGAACGACTAGCAGTCAAAAGCAGTTTTTGAAGCAGTCGGTTTTTTTTTTTTTTTTTTTTTGATAGCAAAAAGTGATTTAATAATAAGCAGTTCGTGATGGAAAACAACATTGAAGAAATCTACATTTATTAGACTTGTATACAAGTTCTGTATACAAGTCTTATAAATGTGGATGTGAAAATAATGAAACTGTGTTTTTTTCAATTGTTGTAAAATTCCATAATATCAAATCTTGTACAACCATTTTTTTTTCAAAATAACTTCCCTTTGGTTCGCAACCTAAAACTTGACATTTCAGTAGCACACGTCAAAGATTCGTGTGGGCTCACCCGTTAACAGTGAGAACTTAAATATGAGTCAATGAATTTTCGAAAAGTCCTAATCTGTCATAATATCATACTAGTTTAGAAACCACCTGGGACCGTATTTAGGTCACTGGTTTCCCACAAATTAATTTCTTGTTTTTTAGTAAGGTCCACGTTGTAATGACATTATTTGATTAACATTGGCGTTGCTATCCCTGTCTATAATTTTACAGATAGCGTTATCCTTTTCTAGCTCTGCAAACGTTGTCATATCGTTTTTTAACAATGTAAAAATATAATTGATTAACAGAATATTCAATCTTATTAGCAAGTTGTAAATTTCATTATTTAATAACTATTGAAAATCATATTTTATTGACGAATAAAATAAAATTGATCATCTCAAAAAAGAATGAACAGTTAATGCTACATCAGATATACCGTATCAGCTATCCTCTATAGAAGGCAGTGGCAAGGCAGAGAATCGGCAACGCTGTTATCATATCTTTCTCTCCACCGCCATTATAACGTGGACCTCACTATAGGCTTGTATTACATTCGGCCACCAGTGGGTCGCCAAGTATCCGAGCGTGTCGCGGGGCATTAGTTATTGTGCTCATTACAACCATTCTCATGAGAATAATTGTAATTATTGTGTTATGGAAGCAATTTTCGGGAGAAATCCTGTTTGCGTCCATCTTTTCGTAGATAAATTAAATACAGTAAGGTCGCCAGCCGAGACACCAGATTTTGGCGGCCGGCTGGTGTCTCACTCGGGTCACCAATCCTGGTGTCTCACTGGTGTCTGAACTTGCTCTACACTCGACCGCCAATGGTTGCTCTCTGACGTCCCACTGGTGGCTTTGTGTAATATGAGCTTCACAGTTCCATGTGAAGCGATTTTGTTGTATAAAATGTATTGTGTTGATCAACGAGTGCTTTGAATAGCTTTTAGAAAGCATTGCTTCAGCTCGACAAACTTTTAAAAATATTACCAGTAAAAAGATTTTTTCAGCCTGTTCCACAGCCCTAATGCTAGAGGGAAGTCTAGTTGACTTGCTAGTACCATAGAGAAACAATTATAGCGTGAGTAGATATAATTCCCATGGTATAGGGTGTTTATGTCGCAACTTTTACTGTTATCTCAAGCCGATTACTGTCTATTATTGTCAATTTTACTGTTTTGTTGGGGTGATAGTGTATGAGCGGCACAATTTGAGAGACTACCAGCGTCACACAGCTGCATAGGAAAGAACTATGTGAACTATTGGCTTGGGATAACAGTAAGAGTTGCACCATGGGATATCTACTAACGCATTATTTCTCTATGCTAGTACTTACTTTTAAAATGCTAGCTAAGGTCCAACTTCTAAGCGACGAGTATATAGTGAGGTCCACGTTATAATGGCAGTGTTTGATTAGCAATGGTATCATTATCTATCATCCAACAAAGCGGATTGCGCTATCTCTTTCTCGCTCTGCTCTGTTGCCAGATCGTCTTTTAACAATATGGAATTAATAATCAATTAACAATATACTTTATCTTAATTATGAAATTATTGAAAAATATAATTTCTTGCTTAATAGAATGTAAATGATTATTTTAAACCTTATACCAGTTATAGAATAGACACGCTGGGAAGTCTAGCCTCTGATTCCAACATCTACTGCCATATCTACAAATCGTGACATCATTATCGGATAGAAAACTTTTAGATTGTGTCTATTTCAGAAGGATGTAAATTATTCATTAAAATGGTAAACTCCAGCTGCGCTCCCGCTGAAATAGACACAATCTGCTATGGAAAACAATGTAAACAAACTCTACAGAAAAGTTTTCTATCTGATGCTGACGTCACGATTTGGAGATATGGCAGTAGATGTTGGCTTCATCGACTTTCAGTATGAATATACAATAGGCCGTGTCTATTCTATAACTGGTCCAAGTTTTAAACGAGAATGAACCGTTAATATCACATCAATAAACCTGTATATAGAAGGCATTGACAAGACAGACGTTCGGCAACGTTTTTCTCCTATCTTTCTCCACTGCCTTCATAACGTGGACCCCACTATAGGCAGTAGTAACAGCTATTACCTTTTATTATTTGATGATATCATTATACCTTTATATCATTTTTGATGATGTACTTGTATGAATCAATAAAGAATTATTGTAGGCCATAGTCGACATCTATAGACTACAATAATATAGTAAGAGTACAGCTGTTAATACAGCGCGGCTACAGTCGCCACTTAGGAATTGAACCTTGTATTAAGGTGTATTAATTAAAGGCCTTGTATTAGAGGTGGCTATGATACTATCCTTGGGCATCACCCACACAAAAAAAAGTGAAGCAGACTGGATAAGACAATCTCATTGGTTTTTATGAAATTCAGCCCAATTTTATTTCTATTTTATGGCATTAAATCATATTTATCTTGTAGTATAGGTTGTATAAAATTTATTGAATACAATAGACGATGTTTATAACCCCTCCATAATTTGGGAAAAATAGCCTATCACTACACTTGATATTTGTGTTCAAGTTCTTACAGCTGATACTTTAGCTCTATTTCAAATCTGATTGTAGAATTTCAGAAATTTCAATGTCTTTTATTTTTGTATTTTTTTCAGGTATGAAGCAAATTGGAGGGAGATACATGCATGGCTGCTGATGTCATCTTAACGGGCATCCATCTGATGTGAGCTGGGCGGGCGGGCATCGTGACGTCACCTCCACCCTTCTGTCATCACCCGAAGCCTCCAAGTAGGACATGACAGGTGAGTCTTCTCACACACCTCTGTGGCCCGGGTGCACAAAAGTCTGTTCAATTTTAACAAGCATTAAATGCCACGAAAACCAATCGGAAAAGGCTTCTTTGAAGAGAAGATTGGTTCAAGTGGCATTTAATCAACATTAAACATATTAACAGATTTTTGTGCAAGCGGGCTGAATCTTGCAATTTCCTTCGTTTGAATTTGAAATTTCTAATAAGCTCAGGTTTTCCGGCTTTTAATCAATGTGTACTATAGATGGTGCGTTTGTATTCAATACGAGGTGAAGCCTGTGGTAATTTTCTGGAAGTTGTGTGATTCTGAGGCCCGGTTGCATAACAACCGGTTAAATTTTAACCGTGATTAATTCCACGAGATCCAATCAGAGAAGCCATCTTTTCAAAAACGCCTTCTCTGATTGGTTCTCGTAAAGTTCATCGCGGTTAAACTTTAACCGGCTTTTGTGCAACCGGGCCTGAGTGATTGAATACATGATTAAGTGAAATAATCATGACTTTAGTGAGTTATATATCCATGCTTTCTGTTTCAAAATATTTATCATTCTGAAGGTGTTTATCCATTCATTTCAATTAATTAATCACCAGAACAGGAACTCATACAGAAACTTCTAGAGAACGAGAAGCTAAAGGATCAGAAATTGATGGAAATACAAGGAATGATTGGGGACACAAATAAGAAGTTGCAAAGCTTCTCTCAACGATTGGATTGTTTCCAGGAAATGGAAGATTTGTGTACGACAAAATATGGAGAAATAACTACAACTTTTAACGACTTTTCAAACGATGTTATGGGAAAAATGGAAAAAATGAGAATGAATTATCAGGAACATGTGGGTGAATACATTAACTAATAGGATGGTGGAAATTATCTGATGACTGAAGATTCAGTACAAGACCCTTCAACCAAGGATGCTGTTCATGATTTCATTAAAGTCGATTCAGAAATAGCAAGTCCAAATGAGAATGAATTGAGGAAGAACTCCAGTCACCGTAGTAGGATCCCAGTTTTAGGAAGATTTCAAGTCACACCGCACACTACATGTAACCACTATACAAATAAATGCTTCACATTAATTTAAAAAAAAAATCTAAAAAAAATTACAAATATACGTACGTATGAAAGAAAAAACAGGCATAGCCCTTACTATTATTTCCAACACAGTTTCGAAAAATTTAGTCCAAATTTCTGTTAATGTTCTAACGTTTATGTAACTATCATGTTATAATTTTAAGTCAATAACTTATTATTTTCTTAACATGATTGTTCCTGTTGAGAAATATGGTAGAAACCCCCTACTCTGTCTCTGTACTTTATTTTTTCATTTTCAAATACTGTACAATATTCTGAGGTGATGGAATCAGTCTTGATTTTATTGCGACTATTCATTTCTAATGTGTTGGTCTATGTTTTCAGGTTGAACGAGTAGTTATAAGGTGGTCCAGCTTCAACCGACCCTCCTCCCCACCTACTTCTCACCACTGTGGGACGAAGTTCGAGACTAGTTCCAATGAGGTAGGCTACATCATAATCTAGTGCATTTTATTTATATTTTAAAAATATTGTTTGTACAAAATTGATTGAAAATTTTACTCTTAAATTTTATCATAAGACTTATTTTTATTATTTAGGGCTGGTTTCCGAGCTCCGATATAGCTAAATTCTAGACTTAACAGCTGGAGTCAGAAAATTGGCTTTCCGAAACGGGGCGTAGTCGGAGTTTTTATAATAATCTTTATTTTCTCATTTCTATTATTGGAAACGTTTCTCCTTGACGAAATGAAATATTTCAAAATAGCTAAAACTTTACACTATTGTCTCTTCATTTTATTTTGTGTTCAATTTTCTAGTTTTTCGAAATTTAATTAAACGTGGACTGCGACTACGCCCCGTTTTGGAAAAGTCAATTTTCTGACTCCAGCTGTTTAAAGTCTAGAACTTGGCTAAATTTCGAACTCAGAAACCGGCCCTTAATGTTTCATAAACAGTTTGATGTATGTAGACTTCAATAATAAATTATGTTGTACTTTCTACATAAAAATTAAAAATTGTACTTGAAATTTTTTATCAAATTGAAAATTGAAAGAAGTACTCCTTTAACACTCATTTTATTTTTCTCAAGATGTTTCAACTTCGAAGTCATTTTAATTTTGATTTAGATACAATTAGACCCAAACTATAAAGTTAACAGTATGGGTTACTATACAGAGTGATTATAAAGGACTTTACAACTTCGAAAGCACATAAATATTTATTGAAATTACTTACAGAATTGAGGAAGGTGTCATTTTGTTACAAAACACTTTTGTGACAGCTCTTGGTAATGCGAAATACATCCCGCCGATAATCGATTTATTGCCACACTCGTACCAGCATATCAGGCGTAACTTGTGCAACCGCAGCGATCTGATTGTCATCAAGATTGTCTGGTAGAGGCGGAACATAAACCTTATCCTTAATGGAACCCCATCGGAGATGAATCCAGTGAGCCAAGTGGTCATGCAATTGACCCTGCACAGCCAATCCAGCGAAGTTGAAAGCAACTGTCTAAAAAATCCCGAACTTCTCCGTGGAAATAATTTGGTGCACCGTCATGCTGAACAAGATGAACAAGTGCTTACTTTCGATTATCAATTATCGGCGAATGTCTGTCGCATTACCAACGGCTGTCACCGTCTTAATAATATCTTATGACGTGATGTTTATATATGATTGCTATGTGATAATTGGTTGTTTCATGTCTTGAAGATAATTCATATTATAGCATTATTGTGCAGTAGAAACTGTACAGTACGTTTTGTATAATGCAGATTTGGCAGCGTGCAGAGAATAGGCCAACCTGTGTGATGCATGTACCATTTATCAGCAATTTATATTAATTCAAATCCAAATTTATTCATCAAAAAATACATATTTACAAAATAGTAGTGTAACAATAATAAATATAAAGAATATACTCCCGGCGTGGATGATTTGTCCGTGTGCAGGGAGGAATCAGACACTTACTAAAAATACTAACTAAATACACAACTAATCAGACACTTAAAATACACTGGTTTGAATTAAGGAAATTATGATACTATTAATTGATTATTTAATGATATACAAACATTGTCAAGCTACTTAAATGCTACTATATTTTTATTTATTCATTGAATATAAATTACAATAACGAAGCTTAAAAGAAATCCAAACCAAAACTTGAATACAGTACTTATAAAGATACGAAGATTGATTACGATTGTGGTTGACTTTTATGATAGGTATGATTGTTTGTTTTCATCTTGAATTTAATTGATGTTAATTACCCAACTGTATTATAACGTGGCTGATTTTTGTTTGCAGTGAGCAAGGGAAGAGGAGAGGAGAAGAGCACAGCGAGCGAAGTGAGTTCTGAGCGGTTGCATGGAGGAGGATTGTCATTTGGTTGCTTTGCTAGAGTGGAGATGAGATGGAGCGGACGCTGCATTATCAGTCAGTGTCGACAATTATATAGCTATTCTACTATAGTGAGGTCCACGTTATAATGACAGGGTTTGATCAACATTGGTGATGCTATCCTTGTCTATCATTCGACAAAGCAGATGGCGCTATCCTTTACTAGCTCCGCAACGTTGCCAGATCGTTTTTAACAAGGTAGAAATATAATTTATTAACAAAATATTCTCAATATATCTCAATTATGATTTTTTTTATTTGATCACTAGCTGGCCCGGCGAACTTCGTACCACCAAATAGTTTAATGCATCTCATAACAACTTTAGCTGGATGCTCACCTTAGGAGGCGCGATGCGGCATTTTATTTATATAGATAATTTTCCAACTGCAAAATAATTAATTTACTAAAAATCAATTAATTCTAAACACCGAAGACAGCAGAATTATTTGAAACAGAGCAATGACTTTAGAGCATGTAAGTCTTTAACCTGAGGCGCACTGCTAGAGGTTACACACAGACCAGTCATTTTG
This sequence comes from Nilaparvata lugens, assembly GCF_014356525.2. NCBI lineage: Eukaryota > Metazoa > Arthropoda > Insecta > Hemiptera > Delphacidae > Nilaparvata > Nilaparvata lugens. The sequence goes on along the minus strand of NW_024093485.1, from coordinate 1,378 downwards.
TTTTTAGTCGGGCGTTAGAATAAAATACTGGGCGTTTATGGAGCAGCACACACTCTTGTGTTACTATCTACCGACGGCTGTTGTATGACGCAATGATTATAGCAGCTGATTTCTATTTCTGTGTGTGGCCAGCTCACAAATCTTCTCCCATAAGGGACCACATGTAAACTTTGAAGGACCGTAGGAAAGAGTCTTTGAGTCAGATTGTAAATTTGATAGGCCATAAACCTGGTCCTGAACATAACGACACATCTAAAAAAATCATCAAATTCGGTGAACACATAAAAAAGTTATTGAATGTCAAAATTTGAGGCTCGATTTTTATTTATATAGATTGAATAATATATTTCGTGATAAATAAATATAATTATTTTTAACAAGAATGAACAGTTAATATTACATCAGATATACCGTATCAGTTATCCTCTATAGAAGGCAGCGGCAAGGCAGGGAATCGGCAACATGTTCGCCCATCTTTCTCTAATGTCATTATAACGTGGACCTCACTATAGAGTCACCAGCCCGGCCACCAATCCTGGTGTCTCGCTGGTGCACCAGCGTGCTTTACAATGGTTGCTCTCTGGCGACTCACTGGTGTCCCAATGTACAACAATCCTGTAGACCTATATTACATCAGGACACCAGTGGGTTACCAAACACCTGATCGTTTGGTGTCCTGTCACCAGGTTCTAGATTCCGACTGGTGTCCCAGCCATGCTTTACACTCGGACACCTGGTGTCCCACTAGTGCCCTAATGTAATACAGGCCTTAGACCCGCTATTTATCCTACTTGCTATGGTGAGGTCCACGTTTTAATTGCTGTATTTTGATTAACATTTGTGTTGCTATCCTTGTCTATTATTCGACAAAGCAGATAGCGAATGTATCAAATCATGGTGTTGTGTATCAAGTTGAGATGATACTGAATTTTGGTGGTTTTTGTTCTATAGTGAGATCCACGTTATAATGGAAGTATTTTAGTAACATTGGGTTGCTATCCTTGTCTATCATTCGACAAAGCTATCATGTTGAACCTCTGCAAGGTTTGAGTTTTTTTTTCAATGTAAGAGTACCGTATGTTTGATAAAATATCAATCGCAAAATATATTGTTTATATGAAACGAAAATCCCAATTAAATTATGTAAATCACCCTGAAGACTTCTGCTATAGTAAACGAAAATTGGATTGTTATTTATTTCATCTAGAAATAATTATTTCCCAGTTTTAGAAACACATATATACTGAAATCAATTCTTCATTTCTCATATCAAATTAGGCCCGCCGCAAAGTAGACCCACGGTAATCCAGGAAAAGCAACCCACGCCGGGGGAGTTGAACCTTGCTAAGCTCCTCCAGACATCTGTTTAATGAGGATA
>NW_024093484.1:0-11910 GCF_014356525.2 Nilaparvata lugens | reverse complement strand
GCTAAGCTCCTCCAGACATCTCTAAAAAATCGATATACTATAATATTTGATGTCAAACTGCCAATAACGTCCCAACAGGTAGCCTACACTGTATCATTACATTCTGGCTGCCTAAAATATCAACACAAAATACAGTACCTTCGCTTGATTTCTATTATGCTTAGTTCAGTATATTAACAACTCAGGGTGTGATTTACATCACCTGCCCAGTAAGTTGCCTTAAATATCTGTTGGCTATTAATTTAAAATGTTATTTTGACAATAAAACCATTATCGCTGACTTGTAGTAATTCATAATTAATAATAATAAATATTCTTGAATAAATAATAGTTAAATAAATAAAAGAAGTTCCAAGTACGTATCAATTACTGAGCTACAGCATTAATTTAAATGAATTATTGAGCTAACATTTTGTAAATCAGACAGGCCTAGCTAATTTCTGCAAACTAATTTGACAAATGAAACTTTTAACCCTTTATAAATGGGTAAATAAGTTTTGAGTTTTAGATGATTATTATTTTCAAATTCCGGTTAGATGGCTTAGTGTACAGTAGATGCTCATTGAATAGTACAGTACTGTAAGGTTAGTATTTAGTATTTATTTATTGAATACATAGTATTCTAAACTTACGTAACTCAATTTTAGATAATAGCCTACTTTTGCTTCTCAAGTAGGCCTAATGCTAATGCATCAAAAATAAATAATAAATTACGATTTGTAAACATCTTATCAACTCAACTGATATCTTTAGAATCAAACCCAAGCCATTTTCCAGTTCTAGCTTACAATGCCTGCTACAACAAAAGATTTGTTTTTACAACAAATGTATAGATTAAGCATAGTCATGTAACTTATGCTTAATCTATGATGAAACTTACCAGCGCCTATTTCTAATAATTCGACATAGTCATTTTTCAACACACTGACAGACAGAAAGACCAATAGTATTTCTATGTTGTTCATTTACATAGCAACATGTTAGTTGACTTCCAAGTCATAATTCCATATTAAATCCTAGTTCAATTTATATTAAAGTGAAATATCTTATGGACATACTACACTTCATTGTATTTTTCATTTAGGGCTAAGTCACTTTTAATATAAATAAAACATATAAATAATAATAATAATGAGTTTCTGTTCATGGCGTGGTCATAAGTATGGCCACAAGTGAACAAGTCAAGAACATAAAAAACTGTCATAAGACAGGTCAAGAACAAAAATACACATCAAACACAAAAAGCAGCAAGCAGAAGAGGCAGCAAGACTAATGCAAGAAGTATCTACTTACAGTCTGAGGATCACAATCATAGAACTCCCTCATAGAATAGAAGGGGTTCTCCTGAAGGAAAGCCCTCAGTCTCCTCTTCAAGACTGTCTCTGGCAGAGTCCTGGCTGAAACTGGCAGCTTGTTCAAAATTTTAGCTGGCTGGTAGATGAGGCTGCTCTAGGTCCTCCCCAATCTACAATATGGCAAATCCAGCCTCAGCCCTCTAGTGCCATGATCATGCACATCACCCCTGGTAGGCAAAGTACGGACACTATGGAATGCCTTTATAGCTGACCTGTAAATGTAAAAATTGAATACAGTGAGAATCTTTTCACTCACAAAAAGCGGCTTACAATGTGCTAAAAATTCTGCTCCACAGAGGATCCGGATGGCCTTCTTCTGCACCAGCAGTACATCTTTTACCTCAGAGGCACCACCCCACAAGGTGATGCCATAGGCCATCACACTCTGAAAGAAGGCAAAGTAACACATGCGGAGATGAGCCTCTGGTACACATCTTCTCAGACTCCTGAGCAAAAACAGCACCCTGCTCAACCTGCCACAGACTACCTGATGTGCCCGCCCCAGGAAAGCTTACGGTCCAGAGTGAAGCCAAGGAGCTTCACTGGAGGGAAATCATAATGTACTCCATTCCTGAGGCCAAACACAATTCTCTGGGTCTTCTCACTATTGAGGAGGAAGAGATTTGCCCGAAACCAGTCTGCAACAGACCTCTCAGAAGCACACATCTTTCTGCCCAGGTCAGTCATGTCACCACTGATATCCAGCATTGAGGTGTCATCAGCATAACACACCACAGTCCTGTCTCTGAAAAGGGCAACATCATTAATCATGATGAGAAACAGGAGAGGCCCCAGTACAGAGCCCTGGGGGACCCCACAGCTCACTGATCTGACTCGAGACCTCACCCATTCGCCAGCACTATTTGCTCACGTCCTTCCAGGTAGGAACGGAGAAGCATCCGAGGGCTGTCACCAATTCCATAGGAAGCGAGCTTGGCCAAAAGAGTAGCATGGTCCAGGGTGTCAAATGCCTTGCTAAGGTCACACAGTGTGAGCCCAGCAAGGCCTCCCTTCTCAAAACTTGCATGAACCTTGAGAACAATATGTTCAACAGCCTCCACTGTCGACTTCCCCACTCTGAAGCCAAACTGTGTACCTGCAAACAGACTATTCAACTCACAAAATTCATAGAGTTGCTCAGCTATCACCATTTCAAATATTTTGGACAAAATAGGCAAAATTGAAATGGGCCTATAATTATTGGGGTCACCACTATCACCCTTCTTGAACACAGGTATTACCTTTGCCAATTTAAGCTGGTCTGGAATATAGATTGAGACAGACATATGTTAATACAATATGTGAGTGGGACAATTATGAGCTCAATTATACTTTTCAAGAAGCCACTAGACATAAAGTAAAAGTCCTTGCTGGTTGAGGTCTTCATTCTGCTTGAGATCCTGAGGATGTCCTCACAGGTCACTCCACGCCAAGCGAAGGCTGCCGCTGGTGGTCGCCTGATGTCTTCCAGCAGCTCCATTGGTGTTTTTGATGCCTCTGGTGATGCCGCAATCTGCTCTCGAATCTGCTGGATGGAGTCCACCCAGTGATTGTTCAGCTCCTCCGATGATAGTGGAACACGTGCAGGAGCAGATGATCTTGTTTCACTCCGAATCACCTTCCATGCTGCCAAACACTTGTTTGGTGCCCCACCGATAATGCCAGCATTGTATGCAAGCCGTGCCCTTGCAACCTCATGACGGTAATCATCTCTCAGTCTCAAGTAAGCTGCCTTTGAGTCACCAGAACCATCTTGCCGAAATCTTTCATAAGCTATTAAAACCAGGTCCCTCAGATTTAGCAAGTCATGGCTAATCCAGGGTGATGAATGACTCTTCACAGTGTGTTTCAGAGTCCTTAGTGGGAATGCTTTGTTAAATTCAAACAGGAGATTGTTGAAGAAGCTGAGAACACAAGCCGGGCATCATGATGATGGAGCAGGAAGATCCAGTTCACATGAACAATAGCGCAGCAAAACCTCTCAAGAGCACTCCTCGAAATTACCCTGGTCACAGACTGTTCAAGTGGTAACTGCCCACCCTGCAGGAGCCGACCAGTGGAGGGGGGAACCACTCTACATCATATGGCCTCATGATCACTGAGTGAATAGTGCATGACATCAGACCAAACATCAACATTCAGCCTCATATTTGTTGCAACATTATCTAGGCAAGCTTCCAGTCTTGTAGGTTGATCAACTGTCAAATACAAATTTCGGGACTTCAACAGGTTAACAAAGATCTTAGTTTTGTTATCATCAACAAGTACATTAATGTTGAAATCTCCACCCAACACACATGCAAAGCCTGGGTGCAGGGATTCAAGGCGGTCAAGCAAAGCCTCAAGCACCTGGAAGAAACTGTCCAATTCACTATTAGGAGGTCGATATACCACAATAATGAAACCTAATAATAATAATAATAATAATGATAATAATAATAATAATAAACTTTCTGTCCATAAAGTGACCATGCAGGCATGCTCACAAGAGACAAGTCAGGAGAAAACATAAGAGCCAAAAAGTCAAAACAGCAGCGGACATCACAGCGCCAAAAAGTCAAAAATATCTACTCACCAGTGCACTGAAATGGGCAGCTTATTTATAATCTTTCCGGCAGGTAGACCACACTGGATTGCGTCCTCCCCAACCTGCAGTATGGGAGATCCAGCCTTAATCTGTTTCAAGTGCCATACTCATGGGAGTCTCCCCTGACAGGCTGGACCGCCAGGTCACCAAATGCATTCACAGCAGATCTGAAAATATACAGGCCATAAACAGTTAGAAGACCCTCTTGTATAAACAGTGGGCGGCAATGGGCAGGTGTTCAGCATTGCATAAGATTCTAAGTACCCTCTTCTGCAAAAGCAGGACCCTCCTCACATGGGTGGAACTGCCCCAAAGTGTGATACCATAAGCCATCACACTCTGGAAGAAAGCAAAATAGCAAATGCGTAGATAGGCCACGGGAACGCACCTCTTTAGACCCTTCAGTAGGAACAGGATCCTGCTCAGCCTGCAACAGACACCCTGAATATGCTCCTCCCAGGAAAGTCTCCTATCCAACATAAAACCCAGGAGCTTTACTGGAGGACAATCATGCTGCTTACCATTCTTGAGGCTGAAAACAATCGTCTGTGTCTTTTCTGCATTCAGGAGAAACCTGTTTGCAGAGAACCAGTCAGCTGCCACCTCCATGGACGCCTGCATTAGTGTGCTCACATCATCCAGACTCCTGCCAACATCCAGGAGGGAGGTGTCATCCGCATAACACACCACCATTCTGTCCCTAGAAAGAGCTACGTCATTGATCATGAGCAAGAAAAGCAGAGGACCCAGAATTGAGCCCTGCGGCACTCCGCAATCCACACACCTCACCCGTGACAGGGCCCCGTTCGCCAAAACGGCCTGCCTGCGGCCCTCCAGGTAGGAGCGGAGAAGCTGCAGGGGACCACCAGTAATACCATACATGGAAAGCTTTGTCAGTAAAATCTCATGGTTGAGGGTATCAAAAGCCTTGCTGAGATCACAGAGGGTCAACCCAGCAAGGTCACCGCTCTCAAAGCTTTCAAAAATTTTTCTAACAATTAAATCTACAGCCCCATCAGCCGACCTCCCCGACCTGAAACCAAACTGGGTGGCGGCAAACAGACCGTTCAGCTCACAGAACTCATATAATTGGCTAGCCATAACAATTTCCAGAATCTTACTTAGTATAGGCAATATTGAGATGGGCCTATAATTATTGGGGTCCATTTTGCAACTTTTTTGAGAATTGGCACAACTTTTGCAAGTTTCAGCTCCTCAGGAAAAATATTCTGAGCCAGACACTCGTTTATACACTGAGTCAGGGAACTAGAATAAGCTTAATTATACCTTTTAAAAAACTGGACATAAAGTAAATGTCTTTGCTTGTAGAACTCTTGATCCCAGATGCAATCCGCAGGATGTCCTCGCCTGTCACGCTGCGCCAGATCAGTGTAGCTGGTGGCGGCTGCCTGGACTCCAGAAGAAGCTGCACAGGTGATGCTGATATGTCTGCGATGCAATTCTGTCTCCAATCTGCTGGATGGAGTCAATCCAGTGGTCATTGAAAGTATCCGCAGTCAGTGGAACACTTCTTGGAGCTGCAGAGGCCGTCTCAGTGCGAATGAACCTCCATGCCGCCAACATCTATTTGCTACTCCACTTATAAGGCTTGCATTATAGGAAAGCTTTGCCCTAACAGCCTCCCTACGATATTGATCTCTCAATTTCAAATATGTTGCTTTGGAGAGTGTGGAGCCATCAACACGAAATCTATCATAGGACATAAGAACCAAGTCCCTGAGGTTTAGCAGGTCCTGGCTTAACCAGGGTGATGCACATTTTTCTTCTTTGGCTGCGTCCTGAGTGGGAAGCACTCATTAAACTCATTCAGAAGAAGATAGAAGAAAGTAAAGAAATTTGAGCCTGCATTCAACCTGTTCATGTAGCAATGCAATGCATGCAAACTCATGCTTACCCTCTAAGCAAAAACTGCCAACATCTATAAAGCTAGCTTTTACTTTGTCATTAACAAAGATTGCCACACCACCATTACGGTGCTCTTTACGTGAAAATTCAGCCACAAGTTCAAAACCTTTATTCGTATTTGTTGCAGGTTCTCACTCCTCTGCCAGTGTTCACAGAAGCACAAAATATTATATTCATCAAAATGTTCTATCGCTTCAATCTCATAAATCTTGTTGCTCAAGCACTGAATGTTGTAGAAAAGAATTTGTATCCACATTTTAAGAGGCCTACTCCGGTTGTTCATGCTATCTAAATCACATGCATTTAAATCGACCGTTTCGGCTTGCCTAAAAAGGCCTTGTTGCTTTAGGATATTTACTATCATTACTTCTCCTATCAGGGACAAAGTTCTTCACCAGTACACCATCATTCCAGAAATCAGAGTTCAAAACACATGCATGATAACGTTCAGCAATAACAATTTTGAAAGAAGAGTATGAGTCATACCTGGATTTCAGCTTCACACATTCAAAGTCTGATTTGTCAATACCCGAAGCTTTTAGATAAGATACCAAGTCCACCTCACAAACTTCTGGATGGAGACGAGAAACAAATAATGACTTTCTCTTTTCCACCGTCCTCAAGAAAGTCTTCACAGATCGCCCGCTCACAACATCATTAGCAGAAGCCTCCCCACTGTATGATGTGCATTTATTACCATGATTGTTATTCAAGGCAGTAGAATTTTTATTTTTGGCATGATCTCTTACTGGTGTTTTTTTCGATTTTTTTACAATACTAGACCAGGTTTGTGTAGTTCTGTCTTTGTTTCAAAACCATGCTGAAAGTTCAAATCCGAAACACTCCCGCCATCCTCAGAGTTCGACTGTTTTTGTAGCTCACTGTCGACTGAGTCAACTCGATTAGTACCCGTCGATGACAGTTCGTTGTCGACAGGTTCGACCTCGACTATCGACTTTTTACGAAAACGTTGACTGTTGTTTTGTGTTGACTGTTTTGTTAGACTGTTGGTGTTGGTAGACCTGTGTTGGCTTGCGCGTAATTTTGAATTCAAACAATCAGCTTGACAAACATGTTTTAATTTGTCAATGTTTACGTCAAGGTATTCCCTGAATTTCATATCAAGTAAACCATCCATTTTTGAAAACATTCACTATTAAATGAGTTCACGGCTTCCAATTTAACATCCATTTCACTCACCTTCCTAAATAAGGATAAAATGTCGTCAATACTATGGGTTTTCAATGTTGATAACCTATCTTCGCAGACACAGCAATGCCACTTGACCACATCACCAAGCGCTTGAATATTCTCATAATTTTCTTTTGAGACTTTAGCACACTTTGAATGGAACCACTTGTCACAAAACAAATCACAAAATATAGCTTCTGAATTTGATTTAATAACTTTTTACACAGACCACAAGTCGAGTTCACTACTTCATCCACTGCCATCTTGACCAATCCTAGACAATCCTAAACATGTTGTGATAAAGAATTTTTCCTACAGTTACGTTGAAAAGTGGCCATTGCTGCACTGATAACAGAACGCAAAGAATCACTTTTCCGCTCTAGTGCGGGAAAAATTTTTCTGCACTCCAGATTTGCAACATGGCAACGCAAAATACTTAGTAGGTTATATGGAGCAACAGTGCAGCAAAATCAAAATGAAGTTGGTAACAGTGACTGCTGTCGCTGCTATAGTGAGCAGAGGTGCAACGAAGCACAACGCGCTAATTATTACTATTATATATTATATCGAGGACAACAACAGCACAGTGCCACCACAGCACACACCACACAGCCGCCTCGCCATTCAAACACTACTAAGTTATTTGATGGATTTCAGGCAATTTTACCCACTTTTCATATTCAATGGTAACTGTAGGAAAAACTTAATGTGAAATACGTGCGCAAAGTTCCTCTGCTGCACTCAAGAAACCATTCCGCCCTCGCCTACGGCTCGGGCGTAAACGTTTCTTTCGGTGCAGCAAACTGTCACTTTGCACACTAGTTGCACAAATAACAAAAAGGGTACTGAGATCTATTTTTGAATATTGAACATGTGCTTACTGTACTTACTTTTCTCTGCAGAAAATGTCTTACATGAATCTATTACACATATTTCGAACCAGTTGCCACTTCATGGTCTCTCAATTTAGCAACTACGTCGTCTAATGTTTTACAATTTACAAAACTCATTATTATTAATCCATTTCAGCATCATAACATAAACATAACCAATTCTTTCACAAGCAACCAATTGAACTCTATCAAAGCAAGTATCGTATCGTTGTCAAATCAACAGATTATCAATTCTAAGCAACTTGGATGTCGATGATATAAGCACAGTATACATACAGTACGGAAACTTGGCTATATCCTGACGCAAAATCCGCCATCTTGTTAGGAAGTGCCGCATAGTAATAATATGGGCCGCGGAATTGGAAATATCTGGACTCAAAATATCAATGTTAAATGTCCTATGCTTGAAAACTGTTGCTGGGTGGAACTCCGAATATTTGTCAGACAGCGGAATTGGAAATATCCGGAACTCGAATAGTTGCTATGGCGGAATTGGGAGTATCTGGAACTCAATTACTTGTTTGTCAGATGGCGGAATTGGAAATATCTGGACTCAAAATATCGGTGCCAAAGTGGGAATACTGGTAATGTGTTTGTCATTGAGAAATGGTTCAAGTCTGACTTATTTTCTAGAATGATATGGACTAATTAGCCCACTTAGGGTAATTCATAGCTCATTATATTAATTTTGGACGGAAATATTAACTCGAACTTTAAACAGTAAGAACACTTGGCTGATCTTTTTTGACTTGTTTTTCATTATCAAAATTTGGGAATAGAATACTTTTAGACCTGGTTTGTCGTTCTTTTTCAATTATAACTATTCATATGATTTGCGATTGTATCAAAAAATAAGTAGAAGTAAGTTAATATGTTTCCAATATAATATAATTAAGTTTATAGGTTATGTTATGCATAATATATTAAGGTAGGTGTACGTACATTTGCATTTTGCAACAGAAACAGCTTCTTATATAGAGTATTGTTTTACAGGCTAATCTTTTTTTATGTAATGTATTCAAATGTAATTATAATTAGGATTGGGATAATACAAAAATATACTTTTTGCTTCTCATCCTGAGGTACCGTAAGTTTAATGTGGACTAAGTTACTAAAGTTGAAAATATTATTTTAAAATAGCAAATTTAATTTATTAATAATAGGCTAGCAACTTTATTATTTCTTTGTTTATCATTAGAATACTGAATAATATTAGAAGTAGGGGTACTGAATAGGCTAAATATATTTAGACCTTATTCCCTATTGTGAGATATTTATAAATTTCATCTTCTTTTAAATACTGTAGTTAGGTTACTGCATCATTTATTCAATAAATTAAATAAAAAAGGATTTGCTAACATAGGTGATTTACATGTAGGCCTACTGCAGTCAGGCTACGTTGGAAAATCCATTTAGAGAAAGAGTGATTTAAGATTAAGCTTAGAGTGGTTTAGCCAAATGTGATTGTTTTATAAAATAAAGTTTTCAGTATTTTATAAAAAGTTTTCCATTAACCAAATATAACTGAATGAAATTCAACCAGACTCACTGAAGCCCTAGAGCTGATTGGATTGGTTGTTTGAAGATATTTATATACAGTACTCAGACTACTGTAATTTGTACATCATAGAGAAACAATAGCATAAAAACATCTCATGGTGTTTAATTTAATGGTTTAGTATAGGGCTCTTATGTTGTAAATTTCACTGTTAACTCAAGCCGCTGATATTCCTACTCAACAGCATATTCCTATGGTATTTTTGCTTTATGGTAACTCAATATAAATATAAAAACTCTGATATAAAGAAAATAATTAAAAATCTCAGTACCCTTTTTTTAAAAATATTTAGTGTGATAAATATTTTTAAAAAAAGGGTACTGAGATTTTTAATTATTTTCTTTATATTTATATTACAAGTAGCCCTATACAGGAAAGAGATAAATAAAAACTCTGGTATCCTACTATGAGGTCCCTTTTTTTAAAAATATTTTATCACATTTAGTCCACCTAATGGCAGCATTTGATTAACATTGGTGTTGCTATTCTTGTTATCATTAGACAAATCAAATTGCTTTGGAAATGAAATAAGTTTAGCACTACCGGTATCCTCATGTTGATTCACATGATTGTTTTTTTACAATGTAAAAATATAATTAATTAGACCTTACAAAAAGATTTAACTAAATCATGAAAATTTATGAATTACTAATTGAATAATATATTTCTTGACGAATAAAATATTATTTATCATTATTATTAAATAGAATGCACATTTAATTTTGGGTTACATCAGATATGTTATTCCGAATCAACTATTCACTATTATAGGAGCCAGTAGCAATACAGGAAATCGGCAACGCCGTTGTCCTATCTTTTCTACTGGCATTATATGCATTGACCTAACTATAAGCCTACTTGAATGAATGAATTTATTTGCCAAAAACAATACAAACATAAAAATTAAGGAAATGTTAATCTATTAATTAGAAATTATATCAAAATGATATCCTTATTTATGATAATAATATGATAAATTAAGATTAAATTCATGCTCACATGCATGAGTACAGTAGGTGAGGCAAAAGTACCTGCAGAGGAAGATTCCTTGTTGCCATTGTGACTTGTAAAATCAGCTGTACTTATATCCGCTGTATTTATTAACCTTTCTCTTTGAATGAGTAGTTTTCATTTGATCGCCAACTTTTTCATGCTAATTTTAAATTTAATATTATACAAAAGTTTTCCTCATAAATTAACTTGAACTTATTATTTATATTTTACAGTGCCAAACTGATCAACTGCATCCTAATGGAACGTTCAAGATGTGATCAGTAACTGATACGGTAGTTGCAATAATTATTTTTGACCAAGTAAGTAAACAATTCATCATGAAATGGTATTTTGCTTTTGCTCTAAATCAGTAGGGCTGGGCACACAGTGGCGGCTCGTCCTATGTGTTCAATGGTTCATTGAACCCCCAGAATTGAATCAACTCAAATTCAGAATTGAATGATGAATTGCAACTCAAATAATTATATTTCTATTTTATACTCATTAAATTACATCACAACATTTTTCATTCTACGTAAACTCAATGTCGATGTTTTGCGGCCGGTGCCTGAGAGCCGGGAGTGGCTTGCTTGAAACAGCACCGAATGGAATGATGATGGAATGGTGGAGATGGAAAGCAGTGTTCATTTCCCGATGTGAACCCAGAACAGGGCTGGGTATGGTAGTGGAACGGAGGAGGGGAATCAGTTTGCTAGCACGGATTTGGTTCACAATCCTGTGTGAACAAGTTTGCACGAGTTCATCCGAGAGTAGCCGAACCTAGCCGAGGCAAGTGAAGCATTCGGTAAACCTCGGAATGAATCGTGAGTATTCGTGATACGGATACAGTGCCATCTTGAACTGCTTATAACCAATAAATTTAATTTTGTGGCAGTAAACAGTAAAAAAGCGGTAAACAAGAAGTGCCTAAGCGTGACAGTTTTGAGGTTATACAGTATGGTTACAGGTATACACTGTTTACAGTTGTGATAGATCTCACTGCATTTTTCGTTATATAAATTTGTTTTGCGTGTAGAAGAATATAGTAATTTCTAGTGTGTTTTGTGTATTCGTGAGTATTTCTAGTGTGTCATTTTCTTTTAGTGAGAGTGTGAATATAATTTATTGTGTTACCGTAACAGCATTTTGATGAAGAAATATGAATAAGGTTCAGTATTTGTTAATACAAACAATATTAATATTGAGGGTAGGTGTAAAATAACAATAGGTGACCAACTCTCGAAGTAAAAATCAAACAAGAAAATATGAACAGGAAAAAATTTATATTTGTAGAAAATAAGCTCAACCTTTGGGGTGTATATTATCGATCACATTACACTTGATTATGAGCATACTCTATATCTATTGACCTTTCTCTCCAATAGATCATGAGGTTGAACCCCCAAG